>NC_045436.1:46770935-46815275 GCF_002776525.5 Piliocolobus tephrosceles
ATCTATCTATCTATCTATCTATCTATCTATCTATCTATCTATCTATCATCTATCTATCTATCATCTATCTGTGTCTATCTTTACATGCTCTTCTGGTTATGAAAATAAAGCAATGCAACAAACTGGTGAAATTACTCAATGTTGTTCTTTGTTGTTTCACAAGGATAGAAAAGTTTGTGAGATACACAGACAACTTAAATTGTCATGATGACTTCTAATGATTGGAGTAACAGCATTGATGTAAAGTATCTTCCAAGATCAAAAGAAAATATAATTTTTTAAAATTTTCATTTACTAGTTGTTTATAATAGATCATTTATTTATACATTTTGAATAGCTTTGAAGGAGAACTTCGAGATTTTTATGTTTCTCAAAAGAGAGTGTGAGTTTTTCAATGTTAAGTGACAATGATTTACAAGGAATCATCTTAATATTTTTTACTATGAAAAATTTGACAGAAATATGAGCCTTTCACCTTTCACCTTAGTTCTTAGAATAGATAGCTGTAGTGCATTAAGTAGATCAGACTTGGGGACTACCATTTTAGAATACAATGAATCAAATAGAATATACTCCCTTACCATCAATAGCAATCTTTCCTTTAGTTCTTTCAAAATGGTTCTCATTCATTTTCATGGGGCTTTGATTTCTTAGCCAAAAGATCAGAGATGAGCTGTAGCCACTAGAACAACCAAAACACAAAAACTATTCAATGCTGGGAAAATAAAAATAAAGTAGGACTAAAAACCAGTGGGATCTTTAATTGAACTTAGAACCTATAGGTGCACGGAGATTATGGCTATCTTCAAGAAAGCTTTAAAGTACTATCAGTGATAAGTTAACACTCTATGATGTCTTTTTCAACATCTTCTTATGCAAAACTTGCTAGATAACCACATATTCCGCTTAGAAATGAGCACGCATCACATTCATGAGAGAATAATTGCATAGTTGATGCACAGTAGTTAAAAATCACTTTTTAAAAAAAAGTAAAAATTTCTTGTCTTCATTAACGCAACCTGCAAATCACTTTGTTTTTAAAAAGACAGCATGTCTTTATTAACAAAACTTGCAATTTTTTATATTAACTAGTCCACTCAGATCTTTTAAATTTTAATTTGAGATAGGTGTGATTTTATGGTATGTGTCATTTCATTTACTTCCAATAGCATTCTTATTTTGAAGAAATTATGAATAAATTATTTTAGACCTGTCATTCTGAATAAATTTGGTTTAAAATACAGCATTTCCACTTTGTTGAAGACATCCATTATGCATTTGGCGTTAAAGAGACATTCAGCACTAGGTGGCAGTGTGCAATGTTTAGAAACCTTGAGTCATAAGTAAAATATATTCATTTTTTAAAGCTTTTCTTTTAAACATAATTTATTTATATCATAGTGAGTTAATAAAATTAAAGTCAACAGGCACCTAAATTCTTAGTAGTATAGTCAGAAGATCAATTGTGAGTAATACTTTAAAGATTTGATTGTAATATTTAACACACTCTGCTTTTATGTGAGGTCTGTTTATGTGAGGAACTGTTAGGAATTAATTAAATTAAATATGCTAAAATTCTATTTGTGTCTGGGTAAGAGAAAGGAAAAAAGAAAATTAAATGAACGTGATAGAAAAAAACATATGATTATTCTAAAATAGACATTGTATTAACCATTTGCATTTTTAATCCTAATCCCCTCACAGCATCTGCTGAGCAAATTCTTTTTTCCTAGGAGTCAAAGACTATAATTATTAATTTTTTCTGTTGCATTGCCCTTGGAAGAATGCAGAAAAAATGCAAATTATCTCAGTGACGCTTCAGCAGATCCCCTAATGTTCTCTGTTATAGTGATGACCTGGTCACCAATGACCAAATTGAATCAGCCATGCAGTATTATAATTTATTGGTTACAATGACAGCTGAAACTTGTTTTACTATTTCTTCTTGGTTAATCTGGGTATATACACCCCTGCCTTTGGCTGAATAATTAAATTATGGGACATAGCAGAGTAAATAAATTTATTCTGTCATCTGTGCATCGGAATGCATTCTCTGTATTGTTTAAGTGTCTGGTAGGAACGTCCTCAAGATCAATGTGGTGGATATTTCAGCCATTTCACTGGATGTGGCTATTGTAAGAATGGAGAACAAAGAAAATAAGTTAATGAACCTAAATTGGCATAATTAAGAAATTCATTTCCTTTTTTAAAAGCTTTTTATTATGTAACATTTCAAAGGTGGAAAATAGAGTAGCACAATGAATTCCCACATACCCATCAGCCAGTTTCAATAATTGTCAAATCATGACCATTCTCATTTCATTTACATTCCCACTCACATTTTCCCTCTTAGGAGTTTTTGGAAGCAAACCTTAGAAGTTACATCAAAAGAAATAGACTTGCGAAGCAGTTATTTACAAATACAGTTACCATAAAAAGGAAAATTTAAAAAATAATTACTATAGTGAAAACACTACATATTTTACTTTAAAAGTCCAAACTCTTGGCATTAGATAAATTAAGTACTTGAATTTGTTACATGATTGAGGTATAGACTTCAGTTTATGTTCTATGTCTTTTTTTTTTTTTTTTTTTTGAGATGGAGTCTTGCTCTGTCACCCAGGCTGGAGTGTAGCCTCTGCCTCCTGGGTTCCAGCGATTCTCCTGCCTCAGCCTCCCGGGTAGCTGGGACTACAGGTGCACACTACCATGCCAGGCTAATTTTTGTATTTTTAGTAGAGATGGGGTTTTACCATGTTGGCCAGGCTGGTCTTGAACTCCTGACCTCAGGTTATCCACCCGCCTTAGCCTTCAAAAGTGGTGGGATTACAGGCATGAGCCTACCAGACCTAGCCAAAGTTTTACCTTTATAAGCGGCAAACATTGTAGATATAGCAGACCCATGGAATGCAAGAACTTAGCTTTACATGAGTAAAGATTTTACCATCCTCTTTAAAGGTACATGACATATAGTAAGCTATAATTTTACTGTGGTGTGAATTTAAGTCACATCCTTTTGGAGACTGAACACTTTCAGTGAGTGAGCCCAGCCAATGGCCTGGCAGCCACACCCCCATGTAACTTGATGCACTGGTTGACAAATTTTGTCACTTTCTAGGGCTGTCTGTGGTGAGTGTGTTTGAGAATTTGGGAATCTGAGAAATTATTTGGTTCTCCCCTTGAAGAATGTCATGGATCTCCTGAAATACACCTTTTGGATTTCATATAGAGTTGAAGTTTTAAATGAATAGAATGTTTTCAGATTAAAAAAAGTTGATGATAACCACTATGTATGAATCTTTGTGACATTAAGTATCTAAAAGCAAATATAATTCCACTGTAAAAAAATTTGCAATTTGTACCTAAAGGGTTTATGCCATGGCATGATTTTTATACTTGCAAGTTATATAGGCAGCAAAGCATATGTATAATTTTCTTAATATTAGATACACACTTTTTTGACTTTTTTTGAAATTTACTGCAATATTTTTTCATAGGGTATGTTTTAAAGACTGCCTCTCAATTTATTCATGCTATTCATATCCTTTTTCCCATTTTATATTTTGGGTGGGAGCAAAGAATAGTATACACTCAGATTAGTGTAATGAGAAATAATTGATACAGTTGGCTTCTACTCAATTTCTAGGATTTCTTTTGTTTTTTCCCTACTCACTATTTTTCTGATTATAAATGTAATAAGTCTCCATTGAAAAAAAAATGGCAAGTAGAGAAAAGCCTAAAGAGTCAGAAAAAAAATCATCAAAAGACAATATTGTTAGCATTATATCATATTTACTTCTAGGGTTTCTGTGATTCTTTTAGATAAGTTGAGATATATTATGTGTGTGTGTGTATGTGTGTGAAAAATGAGTGCCTGCTTTTTGTCACTTAGAATTCTATAGTTCAATTCAATTGAATTATTGATTGAGACTTACTATTTGCCAGGTACTGTGATAAACTCTGTTCTGGTTCACAGCAATAAATACTTACAAACAACAACAACAAGAACAACAACAAAAAAACCCACAAAAAACCACGGACCGAGTGCAGTGACTCATACCTGTAATCCCAGCACTTTGGTTTGGGAGGCCGAGTCAGGAGATCGAGACCATCCTAGCTAACCCAGTGAAACCCTGTCTCTACTAAAAATACAAAAAATTAGCTGGGCATGGTGGTGGGAGCCTGTAGTCCCAGCTACTCAGGAGGCTGAGGCAGGAGAATGAGATGAACCCGGGAGGTGGAGCTTGCAGTGAGCCGAGATCACGCCACTTCACTCCAGCCTGGGCGACACAGCGAGACTCCATCTCAAAAAAAAAAAAAAAAAAAAAAAGCACCACTTTCCCATGGCTGTAAGCACTTGTCTAAATTTTCATTGCTATTTAATAGTTAGGCCTATGAATTATTATCAATTGTTTAGCCTTCCCTCTCAACTTAGACCTTAAGATTATTGGAAATATTTTTGCTATCACACTGCAATGGATATTTTCTGTATGATCTCATTTTTTATATTCCTTGTCTACTTTTCTCATTGTTTTTCTTAGGAGTGATTCCTAGATGTGATATGCTGGAGAAAGGGTATGAACCTTTTAAAAGTGCCTTATACATATTGCCAAGTTGCTTTCCAGAAAGCTTTCCCTCATTTCATTCTTTCTGGAAGATATAAGTCATTTTGCCATCCCCACCAGTATTGAGGGATTTTTTAAAAAAGTGTGTTAATTGGAAAGGTGAATGTGATTGTAACAACAACAACAGCAACAAAAGCTAAAATTTATTGAGCCCCTCTTATAGACAATTTACCATGCAAAACCTTTATATTATCTCATTTACTTTTTGCAACAACATCAAGGGAGGAGAATATTATCACTCCTATTTTAAATGTTAGGAAACTTATTTTTTGAGAGGTTAAGTGACTTACCCAAGATCACACAGCAGTTAAGTGGTAGAATTGGGTCTTGGACCAAGACTGATTTTACTCATAAGTCTAGGCTTTAAAGTGCTATGCAATATATCCATGTAACAAGACTGTATTTGTACTCCTTAAATCTATACAAATAAAAAACAGTACTATATTCTTCTACTATTGTTTGAGATTGAACATTTTTGAAATGTGTATTTTTATTTGTACTTCATTTTTTAGTGCTAATTCATATCTTTGACCTGTTTACATATTGAGACCTTGGTTTTCCTTTCATTAAATTTTTTATTTGTTTAAATTTAAACAAACTATGTCTATTCACATGTCATGGTCTCCACCATTCCCTATTGTCATATACTTGACCCTCTTCACTTGTGTATATTATTTGCCTGTCCCTAAAAAACCTTGAGTCTTCCAAACTAGGAAAAAAAAAAAAAAAAAAAAAAAACTAGAAAAAAATCTTCCAAACCAGAAAAAAACTAAATGGATTATATATTCCCCAAATGATCCTTTATGCATAATAGCATGTAAAACAAGGCTTCAGCAAAAAGGAAGCAACATACTGTCACTGTTAGGTTTTCTGACAGTGTTTTTATTCAAATACACTTTACGGCTGCTTACGACCTAAAACTTGACTAAAACATGATTTGTAGACTTGATATTCTTTTGTGAAATTTAAAAATCCAATACAAATTATTTGTGTGTGTGTGTGTGTGTGTGTGTGTGTGTGTGAAATGGGTTAGGTATAAGACAATGGGTTGGGGAGTAGAGACTGTGATATGTGAATAGACATGGTCCATCTAAAATCAATCAAATTAAATTTAAACAAATATTGTTACCCTGATCTGCCTAAAGCAGTTTAAATACATACACTGGGTGTTCTTCACTTGAGCTTCAACTGGTGGGAAAGGAAATGCCCTTTGGGAGTGGCTTACCACTGTGGTGGTAGGGCGAGGTGGGCTTCCTCCTTTGTGGTTATGAAGTTGAAGGTGACTTCCAGTTCAGAAAGGCTAAAAGCAATTTATGTATCTGTAGGATCCTTTGCTTCGCCATTTGTCTCTTCTGTAAATTGGAAAATGGTTATTTAGCTCTGACTGGATCAATCTATTGAACATATACATGCTGTCTGAAGATCCTATGATGATAATCATCATAAAATTGCCCAGGAATTGGAAATCTTTAATCATGCATTTTGAACATTCTAGCCAATTTTTTTTTTCATGGCCTGAAACACATTATAGTTGGAAGGAAACATCTGTTGCTTTTCATAAGAGCTTTGGAACCCAATATGCTTCATTTACACGGTCATTTTATGTACATCGGGCACACTTAAAATTTTTACTCATCACTGAATTTTCTACTTGGCACATTCCACATAAGTAGAAATAAATGTTAACCTCTGTCAAATCCACTGGCTAAAGCTATCTGTAGAAATTGGCAGCTAAATGCAGAAAAACCACTGTACATGCTGGATTGTTTTTCCCTCCTGCTGTCTCAGAAGATATGTCTCGAGCACAAAATATATTTTATTTTTGGGAAGGATTTGTTTATGCTTGATGGTGCTAATGCTGCTAAGGTTTATTTGTACCATAGCTACTTATAAGTGCAGATACCATGGGAATTTATACATACTGTAAGAACAATATGTATAGGAAAAACATAAGAATACCTTGGGTGATAAATCTTCATTAAAATAACCATGGATTAAATCTCATTCTATAAAACATCTTCTATCTCTTAATGGAGGACTATTGTGAACTAACATTGCATGAATATTGCAGATTTATTTGCTGATGGGTGAGGTGAAGTTTGTTTGCAGATTATTCAACATAGAGGCTTAATCTTGGGAAGAGGAAAAAATGCTTTTTGAAAAATATGAGAGGAATTTGTGTTTTTAGCCTAATCATAATTCATTGAAAACACAAAAGGATCTGTATGTACCATGTTCTTTAAATTAATGGATAGTGAGGAATCTTTCTTTACCCTTGTGAATCCTTGTAGAAGACATTTGCAGAGAAATTACCAGAGTTTCTCTCCCGTGGGGAGATTAATGTTTTAATATGCAAAAGCGGACAAGTCACAATTCTTTTGCTCAATGGCACTCTGAGCTGCACAGTTTTACTGCTTTATTTTCCCCTTATGTTCTATCTTCCTAAAGACTTCTGTAGAGTCAAATAGAGCCACTACAGCAAAGCCATATCTGGCCTGCACTTGAAGACTCTGCTGTATAGAACCGTGGAGCAACTGTGACTTAGATCTGGTGGAATAACTATCTATATGGCAGTATTGAGATTCTCTTGCTTATCCATTTCTTTGAAATTTATTACTCAATTTACTGGCATCAAAGCTGAGTAGTAGAAAATGGTGTGAGGGGAGGATGTATCCTTAAGTCCTCTCACATCTTTGTTTCCAGAAAAAGTAGAAGCCAGTAAAAGCAGTTCCTTTAATAACCCGCCACCCAGTCTACTACACTCTTGCATCTATTTTTATTGTTTTCCTTTTTTGAGACAGGGTCTCACTCTGTCACCCAGGCTGGAATGCAGTGGTGTGATCTTGGCTCTCTGTAACCTCTGCTTCCTGGGTGCAACTGATCCTCACACCTCAGCCTCCCTAGTAGCTGGGACTACAGGCGTATGCTACCACACCTGGATAATTTTTTCTTTTTTTTTCTTTTTGTAGAGACAGCATTTTGCCATGTTGCGTAGGCTAATCTCTAACTCCTGGACTCAAGCAATCCTCCCATCTCTGCCTCCTAAAGTGCTGGGGTTACAGGCATGAGTCACTGTGCCTGCTCCACTCTTGAATCTTGTTGCCATTCTCTTCTTTCTGCATGGGTAAACTAAGCCCTGAACCTCTGCATTCAATACTGTTTCCTCCTGCAGTCTCAGGGATCTCTATGTGGCCATTATTCCTGGTCTCCAGTATCTTCACCTCTCCTTCTCCTCTGTCTCTTTTCTTTGAGCAGGGAACACACTCAAGATTTCCACACATTAAAACAGTAAGACTCCCTCTCCACTCCATATTCTCCTCTAGCTGGCTTCTTTTCTCTTCCATGGCAGAGCCAAGGATCTTGGCAGAGGTGGTCAGTATTTTCAATACCTTTCCATTTCATTATATTCTGGATTCCACCTCCACAACTCCAATGAAATTGCTTTTGTCAAGGTCACTAAAAGAGAGAGACTTTGTATTACATTTCACGGGTACTTCTCTGTCTTAATTTTACTTGACCACTTGGCAATATTAAATTGTGTTAATCCCTTAGAAAAATTCTTGCTTTGGTTTTCTTGATACTGAATTTTCCTTTTATTAAATGTAATTTTTGCATATAAAAGGATCTTGGAGATATATACGTACCTATCTATGTGCAGATACATATATCTATAATCATTAGATCAGTTTGGATAGACTTGTCCTCTTGTAATGTTGATGATAACCTTTGTATTCATGAACACAATGCATCTCTGTCTTCCGCAGTGTCTTTCAATAGAGTTCAAACATTTGCTCGAGAAAGGTCCTCTACATCCTGTGCCAGATTTATTCTTAAACATCTCATTTTATTGTAGTTATTAAAATGGTATATTTTTAAAAATTAAATGTTTTAATTATTTGTTAATGGCATATAGAAATATTGATTTTAATGTATTGACTTCATCAATAAAATATTGATTTTAATGTATTGACTTCATCAGTCCCTTTATTAAATTCTCATGCTAGTTTTTTTCTATAACTTTGGTATTTTCTAAGTAGAATATTTGTTGTAATAAAAGTCTATTGCTAGTAAATGTTCTTTATTTCTGTTTGTCTTAAACTGGAGCTTGCTACTGAATGATAATGTTATACAATTCCAACTTGACGGTTTTTCTTTCAGCACTTTGAAGATATTGCTCCACAGTTTTCTGGCTTCTATTGTTACTATTAAGAATTTCACTGTCAGTGTAATTGTCATTTCTTTGGAGTGCTCTGTCTTTTTTTCTGGTCAGGATAAAGGCTAACCACAAGGAATAGTGCAGAAACTCAGGAATAGCAGCAACAGAAGTCTAAGTGAGGGAGAACTCACTGGAATTAAGAAGAAGGGAGGCTTTGTGGAGCAGGTCCACATAGAGGGAGCAATGACTTCTGTCAAAAGGTAGAGCCAGTCCTGGGGACCTCACAGGGCAAAAGCGAAGGGCATAAACACCTGGACTCACTCTCCCTCCTCCCTCTGATCTACCTATGATCCACATTGGCTAAGTCCATCAGAAGTCAGGGGTCATTATATGATTGCTGAGATGATTCATACAGGTCAGCTTTCCGAGGGCAGAGAGCATGGTGGAAAAGCTGAGAAGAGTGGATAAAAGTCAACATAAAATATTCAGCCAATTATATTCTCTTTTTTCTTCAAACTTGTCTAGTCATTTTCGATACTTCTTGCTCCTTTTTTGAATTTTAATTCCGTCTCTTATTTCTTTGGACATTTCATGCATAGTTATTTATGTTTTGTCTGTTAGTTCTGATATCTAAGTCTTGAGGTTCAATAATTTTTGGTTGTCTCTGCTATCTCTTGCTCACTATGGCTTGTTTTCTTGAGTTTATGTTCATTTTTCAATGCGAGCCCACTCTTGTCTAAAATTAATCTCTGCTGTTCTTAAGGGACCTGAGTTGAGGATCTTTTTCTCCAGTGAGGATTTGCATTTTTTTCCTGTAAGATATCATGGACTTCCACTAGCCCTCTCTGTCTAAGTAGAGTCTTTTAAACCCTGGACTCATGTAAACGAATGATTATATGAACAGTATTTTAGAGAAGGTTATCAATTTTTTTCGTGCTCAGAACTATGTTAGAGAGTAACAGATTTCTTCAGCTGTTCCTTTATTGATAGGCAGAAGTCTTCCAGCCCAGCTTTTATGAATGATATTTCACTTTTGAGTATTGCGTATTCTATGTGGGGCTCAGGTCATCCACCAAACATAACATAGATTTAAGGCCTTAATATCTATTCTCATATACCTGGACTTTAAATTCCCAAAGGCCTAGTTTCCTGGCATTTTATATTTGTCTTATTCTTTTAAAATTTATTTTAATTTTAATTTGCCACGGAGAGATTTTCTTTAATTTCTTGTGAGCTCAGAATTGTATATGCTATGGCAATTTATCTGAAATGTGGAACTTTGGTGTGAAAGAAGATCATCAGTTCTCCCATTTATTCACCCTTTTTCTTGCCTTTTCACCCTTTGCAATATCATTTTCCTGATTATCCTTTCAGTTTTGGGTACCTCAGAGTTCTGTTCAACTCCCTCTTTCTGTATCACCTTTACACTTACAAATTCATTAATATTTAACTCACAAACTACCGTAATCTTTATGTGGGCAGGAATTGTTTTGGTATTTTTTTACCAATATCTCCTTAATGTTTAGCATAATATCTAGCACATAGTTCTTGTCCAATTCATATGTGTTGAATGAATGAGAGAAAGGAAGAACCATTAACGTTTCTCAATAGAAAATGATTAATACATTTTTCCGTTGGTAGGGAGGGATAGAACAGCAACAGCATCATAATGGATAAATATTTTCATTTTATTTCAGTTTCCTGAAGTTTGCACTTCTCTTTAGGAAATATATTTCTGAGTCTAAGTTTTTCTCTACCTTCATGCTATAGACAATGTTAAGTATGTTAACCCCTTTCTTAAAAATATGTATAGCTATAATGTACTTGGGTGAGTTCTAAATTGTTTCTGTTCATGATGAGACTTTTCACTCTACCCATAGGGATATTATTGCACCTTTTTTGGTGAATGGTAACAAATTATTATTGACTTCTTTCCAATTTATATGAGGACCTTCTAGTTTGTGTGTGACTTTGTTAAGTTGGATGACTGGACTTGGAGACTTAGGTTCAAGTGGAGCAGATAAAATAAAATTAAGTTCTGCGAATATTCAGAGAATACAACACTCAAATATGTAGAAGAGCACTTTAAGTGCACAGAGGGAGAGGAGTAGGGTGAAATCTGACTTTATCAATATTGCATGGCTCTTATGCTAACAACATGGGGCTGGCTGGTACATTTAAGATTCTTCCCACAGAGGATAGTACGAAGAACAAGCTACTGCTGTGTGGAGTAAAACCAAAGACTGACCCTCAAAATAAAGCACTTGTGGCTTTTCCCAACAACAAGCCTAGGAAGTGAATGACTATTAGGCACAGTATGGCAGGACCTGATTTGTGTTCTACAGTGAGGTTTCGAAGACAATGGTGGGCATAATAGACTTTGGCATAAAAGGCTTTGGCATAATAGGGACTACCGAAAGGCACCAATAGGCCTGTGCACAAAGAGATGCTGCCGCAAATTTCAGTAGCTACACAGGAAAAGCTATTTCAACAACAGCGACAAGCTTCCAAGAACTTTTAAAGACGAAAATGGTTATTGTACTTCATCTGGACTATTTTAAAGAGCTTGCTGGGCCATTCATTCTTTCTGTGTGTTAGAAGGTGAAGAGTTGAGTTTGTGAAGACCAAAGTGGAGAGAGCTCTTGTCAGAGTGAATGGAAACATAGGCTTAACTGGCTGTGAGTTTCTATAGGGAAACAGCAGTCAAAAAGAACAGTATCTTGGGTAAGGACAGTGTAACCAAAATATTAGTGAGGCAGAACAAGTTCTGGAGGGCAGATATTATACAATTTTAAGATACTTGAATGGGAAAGTTTTGTTTGTTTGCTTTGGTTTTATTTGTGTGTGCGTGTGTGTGTGTGTGTGTTTGGTTTAATGAATACAATTTAGCATTAGAAGAATGGAAAAGGGGACAGGATTCAGTGCCTACTGGGACTCAGATTTGGGGACATCAGGCAAAATCTGCAAGGACAAACCTAAAGGACATGTATTTCTTAGGTAAAAGGCTGAAGCCAATGCTATTGATTCTTGTGCAGTGTTGTCCTGAAATGCAAGAATGGTAAAAAATGAAGAACTTGGCTCATGAAACTTAAAGTATAGCTTAGCCTCATTCCCTTGTGCAGCCAAATCAATTTACAAACTTAATCAGCTGAATTCTAGGGAAAAGATATATCATGTTCAAATTTTGGTTGTCAGAGCTGGAAAAAGAAAGATGCGATTACCGTTTCTCATATATGTATATATTTCATGGATGAATTTGTTGAGTAACTTTTACTCAAGCTATTTGCATCAAAATTACATTTGAGCCTATCAATGGCAATGTGACAACACAATCAAATTAAAAATCAGTGTTTAGAACAGGGTACATAAACAAAGGAACATGTGAAAAGAGACTTTTATTTTCCATATCTGTAAAACACGAGATAAGACAAAGGGTTATTGAGATCTCTTCTAACTTAAGCATTATGGGACTTTTAGACTCTACATTTTACATTTTAGTTCTTATTTCTTCTTTGCTGTACCCTATATTATAGCCCAGTAAGACTACTTGATTTTTCCCAAAGACATCTCCTATTTTTTTATATTTTATCCTTTCAGAGCACTTTTCTATTCCAATTCTGCCTCTCGAAATTCTACCCATACTTTAAGGTCCAACACAGTTCATATATCAGCTTTTCCATAAAGCTCTCCCCATATCCTCTAACTCAAGGTGACCTCTAGGTGCTACACACAAAAGTACTTGTGACTCTAATACTCTTTACATGCTTCTTTATAGTATGGTTATTTCTTTACATGCCCACTCTTAATAACTCTATTAGCTTATAAGCTTCTTGGGGTCAGAGATTCCACTGTCGGATTTTCAATGATACATGATATGATATGATGATGTGATACATATATATGTGTATATATATAGTGCCTTTGCACATATATGTTGACTAGAAAGTTTAGAAAGAAAACAACTTTCTGGTAATAAAGTCAACTAAAGTTACAGTAAAATCTCCAACCTATGCAATACATTTAGTGAAAATATTCAAATTTTGTGATTTAGCATCTAAAACAAGTGAATGGGAACTTTTCTGGACATCTCTATTTCCAGATATGATAAGTTAGATTATCAATATTTACATTATAGTAATTCCAGTAACCACATCCTCTCTTGAAACAAAAGTACTAAAGCAAAAGAAAGGCAAGAGAAGTCAAAGGGAAGAAAATAACCTATTGCATTCACAAAATGCAAATAGCCTGCCCTTTAAAATATGTCAAAGGAGCATGGTTACTAAAAATGTCTGACATGTACTTTAGCTCATCAGTGAGAACTAGCACACAAATCCAAGGATGCAGTGCTATTTCACAAGGTTGTCATAATATTTTTCTCCTGCAGTGTACTTTCTAGTTTAAATTCTCTAGTGCCAAAGTGAAAAAAAAACTTTAAAAAAAGTCCTCAACACTTTGTCAATGAAAGTATTTGCAAACCCAAAGACAAATATTTCCATTTTAAACAATGTATTTCCAATTTATATTATAAAAATTAAGATATGATTTTTTAAGTTCTAGACTTCTTTAACAATAAAGGATCCTTTTTATTTAAAAAATTCATTTCTATAAAGTAGAATAATGTTGAGGTAATCAAACCGTCTTTTTGAGAGAGGCATTCAACCCTTGTATCTGAATAAAGAAATGGGGAAAATGAATCAGAGTTGAGGTTGCTATGACAGCTCATAACTAAAGAAATTCATTTTTCTGATACTGTGCAGAGAAAGCTTCTGGATTGTGCCTTTGAAGGGAGTGATTCATACCAGAAAAGCCATGGCTCTTGGAGTTAGAATTAGAGTTATGGTTAACGCTCAACTTTAAAGTAATTGCTTATTTAATTGAATAGGTTCAAGGCAACACTTAACAACTACTCTTAGCCTATTAGAGAGTATTTTAGAGTCATGATGATTTAGAGGATGACAAGGTGGAAAAGAGCCTAGGGAACTATTTTAGCCAGGGTTCTCCAGAGAAATAGAATCAGTAGGAGAAAGAGATAGAGATAGATAGAGATAGAGGGAGATAGATAGATAGATAGATATTAGATAGATAGATAGATAGATAGCTAGCTAGCTAAAAGAGGATGTATTATGGGAATTGCTCACATTACTATGCAGGCCAAGAAGTTCCACAATCTGCCATCTGCAAGCTGGAGATCTAGGAAAGTGAATGGTATAATTCAGTCTGAGTCCAAACGCCTAAGAACATGGGGGGCCGTGGTATAAGTCCCAGAGTCTGAAGGCCTGGGAACCAGGAGCTACCATGTTCAAGGCAGGAGGAGATGCATATATCAGCTCAAGCAGAAAGAATGACTTTGTACTTTTTCTCACCTTTTGTTCTATTCAGGCCCTCAATGGATTGGATGATGCCTTCTCACATTGGTGAGGGTGGATCTTTATTATTCAGTGTAGTAATTCTGTGCTAATCTCTTCCAGAATCACCCTCACTGATACACCCAGAAATAATGTTTTCTGGCTATCTGGGTATCCCTTAGCTCAATCAAGTTGACACACAAAAATAACCGTAATAACCATCACAAGGACTGACTGTTCTTACACAGTGCAACCTTTGCTTTCCCATCGGAGCCTCCAAGAATAAGGAGAATAGCTTTCATCAAAACACTATCATTCCAACTGGAACAATCAAAAGTCAGTTTGTGTCCTAAAGACAGCATACATTTTTGTGAATTAGTTTTGAAAGTAGAGATAATTTGGAAGACAAAATATTTAATGACTTATATGACCTAAAAACAGCAATAAAGCTGTTAATGGAAAATGAATCTTCTTCATTTAGCATTATCAAGATTAATAGAAATTTAATCTATGATTTCAAAAAGACTACATGTAAAATTGTGTCATCATCTTTACTCAAGTGCATTGTTTTGGGAGTGAACAGATGCTATTATATTTTCGCAATATTTTTACATCTTTTATTATTATTATTAATTATTATTTTATTTCAGATGCTTTGGAAGTATTTTACATCTTAATGGTTTGTGTTCATGTTAGAAGAAAGTACTTTTTGAAGAGGTATAAATGCTGTGAAAGAGAAATAAATGAACAATGTTATCACTATATTATGCTACTATGAAAAGTTCACTTCATTAATATCTTGGGGAAAATATTTTAGTTTGCTTCACCCAATACTTCTGACTCTCTGCCTTCTGAGCTTCACAGGATTGTACTTCCTAGCCACTTGTGGGTGGGTGGCCAAGTGACTAGTTCTGACCAGTGACTTGTGATCTAAAGTGGCCTTTGTGTCACTTCTTTATCTGAGCATTTAACTGCCAGTGTGTCACCCTCCAGAGCTCTTCTGTTTGTCCTTTGCTATGATTACAGATACCTTTTGAGATGGTGGCCGCTCTGTCAACCCTGATCCAAGAGTGGGAGATGCAGAGCGGGTCCTAGAGCCAACCCATGAGAAACATGTGTAGTGAATGAGAAAGAAACCTCTGTAAAAAGACAGGAAGATTTTGGAATTGTTTGTGAACATATAACCCTGTGTAGTGACTGAAACAGAAGGAATTCCAAATTGTAAGACTAGGTTAGGAGACTATGTAAAAAAAAAGGAGAGAATGTCCACTGTTATTGTTGAGGGGATCTGAGTCACCTTTTTCATGTAACAGAAGGCAATATATTCTAATGCTTAAGGACTGTCTGGTCCTATCCTTTTTGGCACCAGGGACCAGTTTCATGGAAGACAGTTTTACATGGATGGAGTCAGGGGTAGTGCAGACAGTTTCATTATGAAACTGTTCCACCTCAGATCATTAGGCATTAGATTCTCATAAGGAGTGCATCCCAGGTCCCTTGCATGCAGAGTTCACAATGGGGTTTGCACTCCTATGAGAATCCAATTTTGCCACTGATCTGACAGGAGGCAGAGCTCAGGTGGTAATGCTCACTCTCTTGCAGCTCACCTCCTGCTATTTGGTCTGGTGTTCAACAGGCCACGGACTCATACTGGTCCATAGCCCAGGGGCTGGGAAACTCTGCTTTAAGGCACCGAGTGTAAGCCATTGTTTCCTCTTGTAGAAATGGGAGTGATCACCTTAGCACTTACCTCCTGAAGTTGTGATGATTAAATGATAATGCACTTAAAGTGCTCGGCATAGTACTGCACGGTAAACACACCGTGAGCTTTAGGTTTTACTGGTTTTTGTGGTTAGAGTTGAAAGGAATCTTGAATTCTTCTGGCCAAACTTCCCAGCCATTTGAGATACCACTTTTGTAATGTTTTTGGTGGGTAGCTCTTCAGCTTTTGCTTAAAATCTCCAATGACAGCAAACTCACTTCCTTGTGAGGCAGCTGGAACTTCTTCCATATGTGGGAATGAAGACCATCTTCCCATGGCTTCCACCTATCGGTTCTCACCCTGGCCTTTAGGGACACACAGGTAAAATCGAATTTTCCTTCCACAAAATACTGCTAGTTCCTTTGCCCAATCATTAGTTGAGAAGACTTCCCCATACCCTCACTTCTTCTTTGATGTGACAGTGACTCCTTTTGGTGTGTGTCTAGACTGAAATACAGACTGCTGTACCAGCATAACAGTCAGACTAGTGCTTGTTGAGGGCTCACTACCTGCCAGGCTGTGTTCTCTCCACAATTCTATGAAGTAATTCTTGTTATTATATTCAATTTATATTTAAGAAACTGAGAAAAGTAAAAAAGATATCATTCTATTTGTTTATTTTTGAATACATAGGAAAATATTTGTATATCTAGTTATAACTGGAAATCCACAAAATAAACAATAAAATAAAAAATATGTTAGGTAAGGCTACATAGTTATGGCAATTTGAAAAATAAAATATACCTACTAATATCATGTTAATATTAATTAGGTAACCAATAATATAATGTAGAAAATGTACATTATTGCTATGCTTATATTAGTAACATTTTGGATTATTCTAAGCAACAAAGAAAGAAAGTTGTCCTCCAAAAAAGGTATAGCCACCATGTGGTATCATTTTAATTAGGGCAGTGTGTATTTCTAATATAATGTAAGAAAATAGAAAACTGACTAAAATATAAATCTAACTGCTCCATGAGAAAGTAGTATATAAATCAAATAAATAAATCCACTCAAGAGAACTTAGGCTCTAAAAATGTGAACTTAAAATAAAGAAGCAATTGACCAAGTTCTCAAGAGGCATAATTCCTAGAGAAATAACTGACCAAACAGGAGCAAGCCTGCATATTGTGAAGATAATTCACACAGCTTGCTAATAAAATGCAGGAGACAGATAAAATTCTTAACTGACTATAACCAGTATAAAGTTGTAATAGAAATCATGAGAAAGCAACCACTTAAAATCCATCAAATACACAAGATTGACTTTATAAGACAAAACATTGAAATTAGAATAAAAGGACTCAGACTAAGCTAAACAAATTCTTTCCTTAAACTTCGAGGATCAACTTTTCTACATTAAAAACAAACAAGAAAAGAAAGCCAACTGGTTATACATACAGAAAAGGAGCAAAGGGAGAAACTGTTACAATACATTGCAATCCTTCATTTGAATAAAGCATTTCTATTTTCCTTCTCAACACCATCACAGCTTGGATGGGCAATGAATTGGCCAACTGAAATATGGAAAGTTCTGCCTTTGTATACAACGTATTTGTAATTCTAAGAACTTACTCAAAATTTATTACATTTATGTGACCTCAAAATGAGGGAGGATTTTGTCTTAGTCCATTTTGTGTTGATATAGAGGAATACTTGAGGCTGGATAATTTATAAATAAAAGAGGTTTATTTGACTCACAATTCTGCAGGCTATACAAGCAGCATGGTGCCAGCATCTGCTGTGAGGGCCTCAACTGTTTCCACTCATGGCAGAAGAGGAAGGGGAATCAGCAAGTGCAGAGATCACATGGTAAGAGGGGAAGTGAGAGAGAGAAAGCAAGGGAAGGGAGGGAGGTGCCAGGCTCTTTTTAACAGCCAGCTCTTGTGGGAATTAATAGAGCAAGAGCTCATTCACTCTCCCTTCCCCAGAGAGGGCATCTATTTTTGGGGAATCCATCCTCATGACCCAAAGACCTTTCATCAGGCCCCATCTCTAACACTGGGATAAGACTTCAACATGGGGTTTAGGAGGATGAATCCCTAAACTACAGCACATTTATTCCAATATAATCTAAATTAAGCCCAAATAATTCAGGTTTTGAGACAATAGCCTAATCTGGAGGTACACTGTTTTGTGTTGGTCTTTCAGGAGCAGAGCCTGAGAAAAGGATTCAGGTGCCATTATTTATTGAGGGAATGCTCTTCAGAAAGAGGATATGAGGGAGGACGTGATGCAGGCTGGTGAAGGAAGGGTGGTTTCAAGTAAATTTTAGCCTTGGCTAGAGGTAGATTCACTGTGGGACTGAGGAGAGGGACTGTGGAGGAATGAAACACACCATAAGCCACGTTATACTTTGAATTGTCAGCCAAGGGTGTCCGTCAATCATTGGCTATGAACTCTATGAACTGTGTGTGTGTGTGTGTGTGTGTGTGTGTGTGTAACTTCCCTGGTGAGGTGGCCCCCTATTGGCATGGCACTGGCCTCATAAAGAAAGATCTGGACAGGACATCAATATAACCTCTACCACATACATATTTGAATTTTGGTTTTACCAACTTACTATGGCCTTCAGAAATACATTTTCTATATGCCTTTCCAGAGAGAAAAGGAATGCGGATAGAATTTGCAGCACAAAAATTATACTAGTGTTTCACCCAGATTGGTAGATAGCTGTAGATCTAGATGAAGTGGGTAACAGCCTTCATTTTGAATTCCAGTTTCATAATCCCCTAAGGTTCACTTTGAATTTTCTAGTTGCCATGTTAAGACCTCCCATTTTGTGTGCTCAGTTTCTGGCTTTGTTGCTTGGTGACTCAAATGTGAATTAGACCCTATGTTCCGCTCTCAGTAGGGACAGATCTTTACAAGTTGGTTAGAAATGCATGAAACTTCTCAGCACAATTTCTGCAGGCCATGTGACAAGGACAAGGTAAGGACTAGGAGAGCCCTGGATGTAGCCCTTTAGGCCTTTTGGTCTGTCTTTGAAAGGGAAATTGTTTACTCAAGCTGTTAAACCTGTTTGTTCATCTGTATATACTCCGTCCTCAGTTCTTGATCTTTTTTTAACACCAAAGAATTTCTACCCCAAAGGGTGGGAATACAAGTATTCGGGCCTCTCTTCCTTCTAGAGTAAATACTAAAGAGTAATCCCAGCACATAGTGTATGGCCAGAGTCCTTCATCTCTCAACAAACATTCATCTTGAGCCTATGGGAGCCAACTGCTCTTTTGGTGCTGGGTATAAAGCAATACACCAAATTAAAAAAGTGCTTGTTCTCTTGGCATTCACATGCTAGTGGACTAAAAACTCATAAGCAAATATGATATCAGTGGAAGAGATACACTATGGGTAAAAATGTAACAGAATGAAGTTACAAATAAAACAGGAATGTTGAGTGGTTGCTATTTTATATAAACTAATAAGAGTGAGGGGCTCTCTAATGTGGGAACAACTGAACATGACCTGAAAGAGTTGTGGTGGTAGGAGGAGAAGAGAGTTGTAAGCAGCAGACATAGCACTTGAAAGTATATAGAGGCAGCTACTGGTTACAGGAATGGGGGCAGGAGGTGACCCCAGGAGCTCACCTAGCCACAAAGTTTTTTTATTGCTAATGCTGTATCAATTTCCTTTCCATGTTGTCAATGAAATGTTTATAATATTTTGAAGTATATTATTTACTTTATTTAAATTTTGATTCCTATAGAAATTGTAATTCTGCTGAAATATAGATATGGATAGAACTGGAAATACACACACACACACAAACACACACTTAAATTACCTTCCTTTTTTGTAGAAAAAACAAGCCCTAGGATAGCCTCTGAGAGAAAAAGCCATGGAAATTTTACTTTGATAAAATGCCAGTAATGGCATAAAAAGCTGCCCTCGTGTTATTTCTGGGAAAGCAGGCATTTCTCAATGAAGGATTGATGGATGGTCTTTGAAGTTTGAATGATATCAGAGAGGAAATGAAAAACTGGCCAGGGCAGAGGAGTAGGGGGGACTCAGTGACTATATGCAAGCTGGACATAGCTCAGGTTCTTCTCTCACGCTTCTTCATACGATGTCAAGAGGAACTGGTTTCCTATCATGTTTGCATTCTTTAGCATTATTAGAGTTTCATTTCCTTACTATTTCTGAAGACTTGATATTTTTCCTATCCTGTTGTTTTCTTGTTACTTAAATGTTTTCTTCTTCTCAAGTTTTCTCTTTCCCTCCCTTTCACTCTCCACTTCTAGAAAGTGGGCCATTTATTTTTCTAATTCTAGTGAAAGGAAAGCAAAAAATCACACAACTAAGTTTATCTAAGAAGTCCCAATTTCCTGGTGTCTTTGTTGTTATTTTGGTTTCCTTTTAATGTCAATATGTAGCAGTTATAAAGTAGGTTTAGATGTTTTTATATTTTTAGTCCAAATAAACCCAAAGTATAAAGTTGCACAATGTGATGATGGAAGAGACCCAAGAAATGTTAATGTTAAGTTATTTAAAACTGATTTAGTTCTATTTGAAAGCTGACTTCCTGGGCGATGTGCTGCCAGCGAGTCTTAATCCCTGGCTTCATGGTTTGTGGTTTATGTGGGCTGGCATGCTAAGCATTTAATCGTTAGTCACCATTCTTTTCTGAGGCCTGTGTGGCCAAGGCATTGTCGTCACCCTGTCACTTACCTAGACATGCCCCCTTGGAAAGGAGGTGAATTGGATCCATTAAAAGTGTGAAAAGAGCTGGGAAAAGTCTGACACAGCTGTACATTCAAAGATTAAAGCACTCCATATACAGTTTGACTTGGTAAAGCTTGGATAATCGAGGAGAAAGCAAGGGGACTGAAGAGGCTTTGAGTGGCCTGCTCACTTGTCTGATGGAAACTTATCAGATATGTGACTGATAATTTTATTTCACACTTCGTTAGTATTATGTTTTAAATTTTTGGAGATGGCTGGAAACCTCACTAAAAAAGTCTTATCTTGTAGTCAGAATGATCAACCACCTTGTTAAATGAATGAATGCAATACAACATATAAGAACAGGCTTATCAACCACTGAGGAACTAATGAAATCCCATTTCCTCCCTGATCCCCATCTTCATTGTTATGTCCTATATAATTTTTTGTCTAGGACAACCATGTTGACAGAGAAGGATTTGTATGTATCAGTATTTTAAGGAGTTTTGTTTAAACTGAATCCATTCTTATACCAGTTCTTATTATATTAACTCATATTAACTTTACTCAATGAATCTGCAAAGATCCCATTTCCAATTAAGGTCACATTGTGAGGTCCAGGTAGACATAAAATTTTGGGGACACTATTCAACCCAGTACACTTCCCTACAAAACTCTCAATGTATTTGAAAGAGTGTACTATACCTTATTTGTTTCCCAATATGTAGCATGGTATTTGGAACTCAGTAGGTACTTAATAAATGGTTGTTAAATGACAACTTTACTTTGAACATTCAAATATACTATTAAGAAAAAATTAGGTTCTGGTACCTAAGAACATTTCCACGAGGGAAGAGTAATGGCTGAATATGTGTGTGTGTGTATGTACATATATATGTATATATATTTCTGCATGCATACGCATATGTAGATATAGGTATATTTTTATATGTTTGTGTACAACTTTCTTTTTTTTTTATTAAACTTTAAGTTCTAGGGTACATGTGCATAACGTGCAGGTTTGTTACATATGTATACTTGTGCCATGTTGGTGTGCTGCACCCATCAACTCGTCAGCACCCATCAATTCGTCATTTATATCAGGTATAACTCCCAATGCAATCCTTCCCCCCTCCCCCCTCCCCACGATAGGCCCCTTCCCGAGTCCAAGTGATCTCATTGTTCAGTTCCCACCTGTGAGTGAGAACATGCGGTGTTTGGTTTTCTGTTCTTGTGATAGTTTGCTAAGAATGATGGTTTCCAGCTGCATCCATGTCCCTACAAAGGATGCAAACTCATCCTTTTTTATGGCTGCATAGTATTCCATGGTGTATATGTGCCACATTTTCTTAATCCAGTCTGTCACAGATGGACATTTGGGTTGATTCCAAGTCTTTGCTATTGTGAATAGTGCCGCAATAAACATACGTGTGCATGTGTCTTTATAGCAGCATGATTTCTAATCCTTTGGGTATATACCCAGTAGTGGGATGGCTGGGTCATATGGTACATTTAGATCTAGATCCTTGAGGAATTGCCATACTGTTTTCCATAATGGTTGAACTAGTTTACAATTCCACCAACAGTGTAAAAGTGTTCCTATTTCTCCACATCCTCTCCAACACCTGTTGTTTCCTGACTTTTTAATGATTGCCATTCTAACTGGTGTGAGATGGTATCTCATTGTGGTTTTGATTTGCATTTCTCTGATGGCGAGTGATGATGAGCATTTTTTCATGTGTCTGTTGGCTATATGAATGTCTTCTTTTGAGAAATGTCTGTTCATATCCTTTGCCCACTTTTTGATGGGGTTGTTTGATTTTTTTCTTGTAAATTTGTTTGAGTTCTTTGTAGGTTCTGGATATCAGCCCTTTGTCAGATGAGTAGATTGCAAAAATTTTCTCCCATTCTGTAGGTTGCCTGTTCACTCTGATGGTAGTGTTTGTGTACAACTTTCTAAAGAAGTTAGGTACAATGGGATATTGTTATTATTTGTTTTTTTTTAAGATGAGAAATTATTTAAGCCTGTTGCCTGAGAGAAATGACTGGAAGTGAAGCATTAATGGGAGAGGAGAAGATCCTTTAAGATCTTTACTAACTCTTAACTTTAAACGATCTTTAAAGGGAAGATCCTTTTTCCTTCTCCCACTAACTCTTAACGTTTCCTATGACAGAATATTTAACAAAAGGGTATGGAAATTATAAAAACATAATTTAAAAGGGTATCATCCTAATGTTATTGATGAAATAATTTCATATGAAATAGAAATTAGCAACTTTGAGTTTACCCTGATTTAACTTACTCTGAGAAATTTCTTCTTCTCTAAATCTTACAATCCTAAAAATAAGGAATGGAAAAACAGCCCTTCAAGAGGATATCTATTCCTAAAGGCTCAATGTTGGATACAAAGGCAGAGGTATTTCCCCAAGAGGGCCTGCTAGGAAGAGAAGCAGAAGACATGCATCTCTTTTCGGTCCTGGAGTGAGTCAGCCTGCTCACTTCTCTGACATCAGTCTGTTGCCACAGAAACACTGGTGGGGACACACATTTTGCATTATGACTTCACAATAGAAAACAGGCCTTTATTTTTCTTTTGCTTCTTTACACAGTAGGTGAACAAGGCCTACTGTGAAAGGAAAAAAAGCATCTTGTTTGAGTACAAAGTGAGCAATTTACAAAAGTGGAAATAAAATTAATAACTACCTATGGAAGAAAAATGAGGTTTTCTGGAGTAGGTTTCTCACCTACCCTTTAAAGCAGGGCATTTTAATTTTTGAAATGTGTTTTCTTCCAATCACCTGATTTGGGATAGAGAAAAATAAATAATGAAGCAAATACATATAAAAATATATGGAATTAAGCTAATGTTTTGTTAAGCTTTACTTATACAATTTGCCTTCATCAGATTAGAAATCTAATGACAACTAGATCCCTGCAGAAAGACATAGTTTAGATGTCAGATTTGATTTTTTTCATCACAGCTTATGTTTAAAAGAATGAATAGCATGAAGATGATTGTTTTTCTAAACAGAAACGAATGAGTGGCACAATAGAGTTCTATTGGTTTAACTTTAAAGTAAACATTATTCTAGAACAGTTTAGGATTTACAAAAACATTAAGGAAATAGAGTTTCCATTCTTCCCACATCTGATTTCTGATTAATAACGTCTTACATTAGTATGGTACATTTGTTGCAATTAATGAACCAGTGTTGATACATTATTCACTACAGCCTATCCTTTATTCAGATTTTTTTAGTTTTTATCTAATGTCAGTACATCACATTATATTTTAGTTGTCATGTCTCCTGAGGCTCCTCTTGTCTGTGACAGTTTCTCAGATTTTCCTTGTTTTTAATGACCTCAAAGGTTTGAAGAATACCATTCCAGGCATCCTGTAGGACACCCCTCTAGAGTAATTTGGTGTTTACTCCTGATTCTGCTGGGTTTATGCATTCTTGGGAGGAAGACCACAGATGTAAAATGTCCATCTTATCACATCATATGAAAAGTACGTATTAGCCACATGGCTTAACACTGTTGATGTGAACCTTGATCACCTGGTGAGGTAGTGTTTATCAGGAGTCTCCATGGCAGCACCCCAGCATTACTCTCTCCCTCTTCTTTTCCACATTGGACTCATAGGAAGGGAGTTACTGTGCACAGCCTACACTTCAGGAATGGGAATGGGGGAACTTATGCTCCATCCACTTGAGAGTAGAGTGTCTGCATACATTATCTGAAATCCTTTTTCACAGGAGATTTGTTTTTTCTATATTTAATCCATCATTTATTTACATCACTATGGAACCATGGATATTTATTTTATGCTTTGGGTTATAATTGTATACTACTTTATGAATTTTATTGCTACAATTTTTCCAGCCTTGGCCATTGGGAACCCTTTCAGTTGCTCTTGAGTCCTATGTGTAGCTTTCAGGTCAGCCAAAATGAATTAAATGGTCCATGACATCTCTTTCCCTCTTCATACAATAACAATAACTCTGTAAGATAATTTTGGAGAAAAACAGAGAGATTACATGGCCAAGGTAGTAGTAGGTAACTGAACTAGATAGTGGTATCTATTTTCTATGTTTGTTTTCATTTTTATCTTAGCATTTTGTTAATTTATACTGTCTCAAGAAAAAAAGACACATTTTTCAATTTATGCTAATATGTTTGCCAATTATTTCACACTTTAAGTAGTTTTCCTTTAACTTCTTGGATGTTGGGGAAAAGGATGGGGAGGTGGGTGATGAAGAAACATTACCCCCATTGCCAGCAGCCTTCCACTGACATTTTGTTTTTGCTTGAAGATACTGTACTTAAAATCTCCTTTAGAGAGGATGCATGATTCTCCTTTTCCCTGTTACCTGCTTTCTTACCAGTTTTCCCTTTCTGTCTTTTGCACAGTAATGGTGGAATACCCTGATAGGGCAAAGGTATCTCCCATTTTTCAGCTACTTCCCAGTGAGAATCCCCTTAGCCTGCAGCTGAAAGCATTCTCCAGTCAGTCTACATTTGAAGGAAAGTTTGAGCTCTTTTCTATAACTTTTTCTTCCTCTCAGGGGTAACACCAAATTGGGAGCAGTCTGGTGATTTGGAGTACAGTGTTTTGGGGTTTGATTAGAGAAACTGGTATCCTGATTTTTAAAGCAGTTAACACTGTTTTATTGAGTACTGGAATTTCGGTTAAGAATATAAATACTGCCCAAAGACACCTTTTATTATGCAGCATAATAAAAGGAAGGGAGAGATAAGAGGTTACGTAAGTTACTTTGTTGTTTCCTAGGATATAAAGCCACAATATATTATAAATCATTGATTTAGTATTCATGTATTTTGTTGGTTGCCCTGTGACCTTTTTAGATGAAACTTTTTATTAGCTCAGATCTATAATCTGTGCCGTGAGAAAGCTTTGCCAACTTATTTTATGTGATATTGTTTATTTCTTTATTGCTTTATTGTCAGTGACAAAGTATAGAGCAAAGCTCTATTGAATAAACCCAAACATCATTCCATTTCTTAGTAACACAGGGATAAAGGAAAGACAAGAAAAAATTGATATCAGAGAAACATTGTGTTATACTTATTTACTGCATTCACCCAACTGACTCCTGCAAGTAAACTCTGGGCTCTATTCATCCAGAGATTTTTGGCTCCATGTGATGATTTGTCTGGAGAGGTTTGTTTTCTAGGAGATCCATTGGCATTTCTTTGTTTATCTTTATCAAATAAATGGGGAGGAATGACAGAGCAGGTTACTATAAGAATGTCCAGAATAAGATATTAGTTTCCACTCTTAAATGACATAATGTTTATGAAAAGGTTATAAGGTTGTAAGATAGTGTCATTTTTACTCATTATTGGCTTGGGATATCAACAGTGCATGTATGAGGCTCTTTGCTTGGTTTAGAAAGAGTTCATGTAGCACTAGAATGGAGTGGAAGAAATTCCCTCTACAATGAGACTGCTTTCAAATTTCATGTTCAACATTTTTAGGAGTTAGCTCACGAGAACATGAGAAGCTGAGGCAGGTGATATGGCATTACATTCCTGGACTGCCTTATGTTATGAATATAAATTTGATGTTGATCATAGCAAAGCCTTTTATTTTTTGGCATCTAAAGGACAGATGAAAATCCCCATCTGTGACTGGTAAGATGTTCCAGATGGGTATTCTAATAATTATAAAGGATGGTCATGCTTTTACGTATACAACCTGTCAAATCTACATCAATGGAGAAGGTGGAAATTCTATCATCCTGGAGTGTGTAGATTCTAGAAGTCTTTATTGCTCAAAAATATTTCACTAAAATTAGGTGTTCTAATGTTGTTTTTACCTTATTTTGGTATAAAAAAGTATAAATATGACATCAATAATATAATTGTTTCCAGTTTTTATCTCTATGGTAACTTAGATATTTCTCAAACTCTTTAAGCAGCCATGCTGTTTATTTCTCAAAATGAATAGCATGTGCTTATGCCTGTTACAGTACAGTAGGCAAGAAGACAAACATTTTGGTAAGGATGGGATTGAATAGAATTTAGTGGAATTTGTTAAACAGTTATATTTATTAAAATGCATAATAGTCTTTTCTAACTTTGAAGGGAGGAAACACAAAAGAAAAACAAGAATCTTGATGATGAAGCATCTGTCATGACATACAGAGCCAGAAGCAAGTGCACTGTTTCTCTTTGAGAACCGCAGTTATAAGAGGAGTATGGCTTCTGGGGCAGTGTAGGAGAGGTACAATCCTGAAACCTCAAACTCTTTATTCACTGTCAAGGCTAAAATACCACGGGTGCCTGGGCAGGTGCATGCTGGGAGATATATCATTTCCTGAAGGGCCTGCTGTCACTGGAATATAGAGTTCAGCAAAGAAGTATGCAATAACTAGAGAGGCTTTAATTTTTATTAAGAAGTTCTAGCTCTCATTAGATTTTAAGCTGTTTGGGAGCAGGTGTTGCGTAACTACTCATCTTCATACATCCATCCAATTCTCATGGTGCCTTACACTTAGGAGCTTCTCAAAAAAGATGTTTTGTGAAATGGAATTATTGACTTTGGATTTAGGGAGACCTGGGGAATGATACCTGGTAGTTGAGTATATATTTATTCAATTATTTAATCATTCATTGCATAATATTTCGAGAACTACTATGTGCTAGATGTGCGCTTTTCTTTGGGGATATATTGGTAAGCAAACAGAGATATAGGTCCTAATCCTCATGGAGTGGGGAGTTGGTGAGAATAAAATGAAGAAATGATATTCAAAATATTAATAGCCAGATGTTCAGCTGAGTTGTAAAAATCAATGTACAAGCAAAATTTTAAAAATAATTATTTTATTTTCTAATCTGACATATCTAAGACTGCTTACCAAGTGCTATAAATAGGAATGCAAATTGTTAGTCACATCATTCTAAAACTTTTCAAATCATCAGTTAATTTTTTGATTGTGTCAATGTGATATACTATTTCTGGGAAGCTGTCAATAACTAGAATGCCCCTTTCTGAATCGTGACTTAGCAAATTACATCAAGCTTTCCATTGCTGTCCCCGGTAAGTGCCCCCCGAATCAGCATGTCCATGCAGTTGGGGGGTGGCTGACATAATGTTTTTGGGTCAGGACAGGCTACGAACCTGGATGTCAGCAATTCCTTTCAGTGCTGGAGCCCAGGAAGACTGACTTGGCCCTCTCCTCTGTCAACAACATTTGCGCTACTGCTGCCTTCCCTGCCACCAACACTGCTCTCTGCTTGCATTATGCTCATCTGAGGCAATGATAGCCACTGCCTATGACTCCACTACTACTTTGGTGTGCTGAGCATATATATGTATAGGTGGAGGTAGGGAAGATGTCTGCACCAGCACTGCATCGAGCCCCAATCTCAGCCTCTACTGCTGCAGCAATATCTTTAAGTGACTCCTTATAAGATAGTAAGTGTAGAATTTAACAACTGGATTGAAAGTAGATTAGTATTTTAACAACCAGTGCAGAAAAATGTCAGCAGTGCACTTACACAATATTTTTCATTTTTAAATGGCTAGAATAGAACCTTCTTCTATCTGGACATGTATAATTTGGTTAAAAACAGGAAGAAATACTTCTAAACCAATGTATTTTTTGAATGACAATTTGTGTGCAAGACATTTGTCTTTCAGGCAAGAGGATTGGGGGTCAGATCTAAGTATAAGTGTAGAATACATAAAATACCAACAAGATTTGGTCCTGGAAAATTTCTTTAGTGACTTTAGGATTACAATGTGAGATTAATAACAGCCTTATGTATGACCATACCTACAGTATGAGCATAAAGCTTATAAGTTAGTCACCTATATATTGAGATGACAATAAAAGCAACTGGGAGAGTCCTTTTTGCTCCATAGGAATTTAATAGATGTTAGGTGAGCTGATTTTATGAAATCACTGGTTAGGTACTAAAAATATGATTGTGTGTATTAGCTGTGGCCCAATAACTGAAATGTTAATCTCAGTAGATTACTACTCATACTTACAGCAGGAAAATATTTATATTCTGAACCAATGAATAAATAATGCTGATGGATCAAGGTGTAGTTCAGGACTATGGGTAAAAATGCTGATACCACAGGAACAAAGGCACATTCTAAACTCTGTGTGGATGCATAGTGAACAAATGTGAAGAATACTATTCTATAATTAAATAATAAGTGGCAGCCTCACTGATGCATGTTTCATGACAAATTCTTTTTCTATTTTTGGTAAAATATACATAACTAACATAAAATTTACACTTCTAACCATTTTAATTGCATAATCCAGTGGCATTAAGTACATTCACATTGTTTTACAACTTGATATCTTTTTTTTTTTTTTTTTTTTTTTGAGATGGTGTCTCACTCTGTCACCCAGGCTGGAGTGCAGTGTCGTGATCTTGGCTCACTGCAACTTCTGTCTCCTGGGTTCAAGCAATTCTCCTGCCTCAGCCTCCTGAGTAGCTGGGATTATAGGCACCCACCACCATGTCCAGCTAATTTTTGCATTTTTAGTACAGGCGAAATTTCACCATGTTGGCCAGGCTGGTCTCGAACTCCTGACCTCAGGTGATCTGTCTGCTTTGGCCTCCCAAAGTGCTGAGATTACAGGTGTGAGCCATGGTGCCTGGCTGGTGATAAATTCTTCAGACCAAGGTCAGGTAATATCCTGTGGATTTTTTTTTTTTCTTAAACATGGAAAAGTCAAATCTTTTCCA
This sequence comes from Piliocolobus tephrosceles, assembly GCF_002776525.5. Lineage (NCBI taxonomy): Eukaryota > Metazoa > Chordata > Mammalia > Primates > Cercopithecidae > Piliocolobus > Piliocolobus tephrosceles. The sequence goes on from NC_045436.1 coordinate 46,800,229, forward strand.
GAGTCATTGGCCACAGCTTGACTGTGTCTTGCTGACTCAAGGAAATCAGTCATAAGGAGAACACAGGTGAAGAAACACGATGGATAATTTATGCAACATTCACCACTGTTACATACGCTCTGATATATATTCTAGGATATTTGTACAATTTTTTCTTTGCACTTGAGTCAGTACTTTTTTCAAAGGATGACAGAATATAATTACTAGCTTGTAAATGAAAATTCAGTCTGTGAATCTATCCTGCATAACCTCCATTTATGCCAAATGGGCGGCATGTGGTACCTATTACTATAGGGGTACCTGGAACATCAAACATTTTCTTAAATGTAATGTTGAAGGTATTAGAGACTAATGGATCTCTGTAATACTTGTTAGAACAGCTGGATTTTTAGAAGGCCTTTGTTTTTTCGAAGAGTGAAATGAAAATTAATTACTAGGTCTTCAGAAATATGCAAAGTCAGGATTAAGATTTAGCACTGCTGTTTAGTCCTCTTAACATCTTTTCTTATATTGCATCAATGAAAATTAAATAATAAGGAAGTATACATACCAACTATGTACCCACAAAAATAAAAAATAAGAAATAAAATTATGTTTTGGAATCTTATGTTTTACATCTTTTTAAATAAAAATATTGACCATTTTCCCTCATGCTTTTTTAACATTAAAATTTTTAACATTAAAATTTATTCATCATATGCTTGATTCTAAAACATCATTCATTGATAAAAATCTAATCTATTTACTGATAAGATTAATATACAAGGTTTTTAATCACTTATATATAAATATTCCTGCAAATAAAAAATTAAAAACATTTTATATATTTCACTTAACAAACTGAAAATTTGATCCTAATTTTTGAACATTGTATTCTAATATTAACAAATCCACAATTATTTAGGATAACAACGTTAGCTGCTTAGGCACTGTCATGTCATACTAAAATATATAGATGATTTTCATCCTAAAGTTCTTCAGATTCAAAATCTTTACTATTTTAAGTAGTGAGTTATATAAATAAATATTCTAAAAACATTAAAAGTTAAAACATTCTGAAAAGATTATTTCTTATGTGGCAATTTCTATAGTGTTCTGATCGTAAATTAAATAAATAAAAATAGAGAATGATAGGGACTTATGTTTGCACTGTCAAAGGCTATTTCCACATAAACAATCTCTGTTAAGTTCTAGATCCTCCAGTATAACTACTTCTGAATATACTCAGTTATATTCTTATTAATTACTTATGCATATTATTTATCTGAAGTAGTCTGTTGCCCTGAAAAAAGATGGGTACAGTGGGAAGCACAGCTGAGATTAGATACAATCTCTAAATAAAGGTTGTGTGTTGTTTTCTTCCTGACTGGATGATTCTTTGAGTCTTGAAACAGGTATTATAAATCATCTGAGAGACTTTCTGTCATTTTCTTATGTATCTTCACCTGGCTTTCAATTTGAGAAGTTTTGGGAATTATCTGCATTTTTACTGTCCATTTACAAACCTTCAAGAAAGAATCCTAGGAAGTCTCACCTGTTGTGAAACCTTATTTGGTATCTATTTTCAGCATTTGTTATTCAGCAAAATGAAACAAGAAAAAGAACAACTACTCTCCCCCCAAGAAAGAATCTAGTTGGTGGATGGATGGCTTGTTTTTCTTTGTTCCTTTTCGCTCGCGTGCGTGTGTGTGTATGTGTGTGTGTGTGTTTGCGCGCGCGCGTGTGTGTGTATTTTATCATGAAGCGCAATGAATAACAGGGCTTCTTTAGAGAAATAGCAAGAGTTCAGTAAAGTCTTTTATTTTAGGTGGTAATAGGAGATGATGGAACTTGGCAACTTAAATATTTGTAATGAAGTTGGAAAATCAAAACACCACCTGTGGTACCGGGGCAACCCATGCATAGTCAAATGAATTTTGAATAACATAGACAAATCTTAGTTTTCACATCGTTTTAGTATAAATGTTAGCATATTTAGATAAAATATTGTTTCAAAATGCTAGGGCAGCCCAGGTTAAATTGATTCTTACACTCTTATTCTTACAGCTAAGATACTGTCAGAAAAACAAAAGTTGTGACATTGTAGGCAATCAGGGGCACTGAAAGTCACTGTGTGTAATTTACTGTGCATGTTGCTGAGTAGGACACAAAGATGAACCCTAAGGAAACATCGTTCTCATCATATCTCAGTGGACGGTTGCATGCTTTGGTCTTGCTCCTTCCAATGTATATTCCGCATTGCTAACGAGGTGAACAGATGCATCTGGCCACATGTTCTCCCTACTGATAGATATTCTTGCTCCACATCACTCCAAGATGAAGTCTAAACTCTGTAGCATAAACTGTCCAGGCCCTTGATAGTTTGATCATTGCCCTCCCGCTCCCATATTCCCTTTGTCCTTTGAATACCACTTTCCAGTTTAGCAACACACTGTTCTCCAAACTCATCTTTGTGCTACTTTACACATTTATTAGTTTGCACATGCAATCTCGTCCTCCTGGAATATTCCTTTTCTCTATTCCTATGGTCTGCTTTCAAAATTGGTATGAGATATCACCTCTTTTGGGAAGTTTCTTGAGCCTCTTTGTTACCTTTATACTTCTATATGTGTCCCATGTTTCACACCTCCCTGACAATATTTGCTACCATGGAAGGCAATGGCTCTGGCTAATCAGCAAAATCAGCACTCAGTGTTTGTTGGATCATATTGAGTTGAATTAATGGTGCTTACACATCATTTCTAGATGCTTACAAACACAAAAAAATTATAGCAAAGCAAAAGGAACAGCTCATGCAACACCACAATCATGTATCAAAGCGTCAAATATGATTTTTTGTCGGATGAACATGTTGAGGGGCAGACGTGTGATGAGAATGGCAGTCCTTGGAAATGAGGCTGCTCACCCTGTTTATGAGGCTGCTCACCCTGTTTAAGTTCCAGGAAGACTTCACATTTGAATTTTTCTCTCTCTCACTCTCTAGCTCGTTTCTTTATCTTTTCTTTTCTTTTTCTTTTTCTTTTTCTTTTTTTGAAACAGGGTCTTGCTCTGTTGCTCACGCTGGAGTGCAGTGGCATGATGTCAGCTCACTGCAACCTCCGACTCCCAGGCTCAAGTGATCCTTCCATCTCAGCCTCTTGAGCAGCTGGGACTACAGGCACATGCCACCACACCAGGCTAAGTTTTTGTATTTTTTTTGGAGAATTGGGGTTTCACCATTTGTCCCAGTCTGGTCTTGAACTCCTGGGTTCAAGTGATTCACCCCTTCTTGGCCTCCCAAAATGCTGGGATTACAGGTGTGAACCACCTGCTCCCGGCCCAATTTGTTTCTTAAGATGTTATTCTGCAATGTTTTAGAGACAGGTGCTTCTTTTTTAAAAAAAATGTATTTAAATTTTCGAAGCGATAATACATATGTATTATCAAGTGCCTGAAAATACAGTGCACACATGCATTTGTGTGTTCTTTTCTCCTCTATTTTTAAGCAAAGATAATGACATACTTATTCATAGTCTCCCACACCTTGACTTTTTTCACTTAACAATGCAGTTGAGTCTTGAACAATGTGGGATTTATGGGTGCCAACACCCATGCAATTGCACATGAATGTGTAAATTTTGACTCCCCAAAAACAACTAATAACCTACTGTTGAACAGAATTCTTCCTGGTAAACAGTCAACTAATACATATATTGTATGTTATGTGTATTATACACTGTATTCTTACAATAAAGTAACCTAGGAGAAATAAAATGTTATTAAAAATCATAAGAGAAAATATATTTATTACTAAGTAGAAGTGGATCTTCATAAAGGTCTTCATCCTCATTGTCTTCACACTGAGGAGGCTGAGAAGGAGGAAGGGTTGGACTTGCTGCCTCAGGGATGGCAGAGGTGGAAGAAAATCTGCGTGTAAGTGGACCCATCAGTTCAAGCCCATGTTGTTCAAGGGCCAACTGTAATTTTGTATTCCACTACCTCACTAAATCTCATATTTATTTTGGTAGTTTTCCACTGGACTTTCTTACTCTAGTTGTATAATCCTCTTATCTACAAGTAGTTCTAGTTTATTCCATCCATTCTTTTTCTATTTATGTCTTTCTACTTATAATTGACTCCTCTAATACATCTCATATAATGTTAAGTATTAACAGTGATTGCGGACATCCTTTTAACTTCTGTAGTGGAATGCCCCCAGTGTTTACATACTAAGAATATTTTTCAGTGAAATTATGTTAAGGATTTAGCCGTCAATTTTCTATTTAGTTAAACATTTTGAAAGGATGTGTATTTATTTATCAAATGGCTTTTTAATGTCTATAGAGATTATCTTGTGCTTTCTATTCATATACATTAATATAACCATTCAGTTGTTTGTCTTAAAAGATCAGTTGAATGCTGCATGTCAGGTACTATTGTAGGTGAAAGGAATACAGTGGTGAATGACACAGATAGAGTCCTGCCCTCTTAGAATTTAGCCGAGCATGGTGACTCATGCCTGTAATCCCAGCACTTTGGGAGGCTGAGTCCAGTGGATCGCTTGAGCCCAGGAGTTTGAGACCAGACTGGGCAACATGGCAAAACCCCGTCTGTACACAAAATACAAAAATTAGGTGGACGTGGTGCCACACACCTGTAGTCCCAGCTGCTTGGGAGGCTGAGGTGGAAGGATCACCTGAGCCAGGGAGGTCAAGGCTGCGGTGAGCCATGATTGTGCCACTGCACTCCAGCCTGAGTAACAGAGTGAGACCATGTCTTAAAAAACAAAAAGCAAATAAGCAATACTTTGAGTCAGTTCTAGAAGGTTATATCAAAGTGCTGTAGAAAGTGCTATAGAATAAAGCAAACATACAAGGAGCAGGGAAAGGGAATCAAAAGTGTCAAAGTGAGGGTAGGATGGTTGTAACTTTAAGCAGCATGGTCAGCATAAGCCTTACTGTGAGGGGAAGACTTAAAAGTGAAACAAAGAAGGAGGAGATGAAGGATCCAACCCTGTGGTTGCTTGAGTGAAGTATTCCAGACAAATAAGCCAGGCATGTTCCTCGATTGTTTGAGAAGCAGCAGAGTGCACAGTATGACCTAGAGAGAATAAGACCCAGATGCAGCAGGTGCCAGATTATATAAACCCTTTAGGTTAGTGTAAGAATTTTGGCATTACCATGAGTGAAATGGCAAGTCTTTGGCAGGTTTACAGTAGAAAAGTCACATGATCTGACTTTAATGTTAAAGTGATACATTTATTATAAATAGTATATTTCCTATTAGAATGAGCCATATTTGGTCAAGATGCACTACTCTTTTTGAAGTAATAATGGATTTTGTTTACTATGATTTTATTTATTTATTTATTTATTTATTTATTTATTTATTTATTTATGATGGAGTCTCACTCTGTCTCCCAGGCTGGAGTGCAGTGGAGCAATCTTGGCTCACTGCAACCTCCACCTCCTGAGTTCAAGCAATTCTCCTGCCTCAACCTCCCAAGTAGCTAGGATTATAGGCACGTGCCACCATGCCCAGCTAATTTTTTTTTTGTATTTTTAGTAGAGACGGGATTTCACCACGTTGGCCAGGCTGGTTTCGAAGTCCTGACCTCATGTGATCCACCTGCCTCAGCCTCCCAAAGTGATTCTCTCAAGGATTCTTATATTGATAGTCATAAGTGAAATTGGTCTGGATGGTTTTTGTTTTCACTGAGTAATCTTATTGAGGATTACCATCAGTATCTTGCTTACTTCATAAAAAGAATTGAGAGGTTTCTTTTCTGTTTTTTTATTTTTTATTTTTATTTTTTTAGGTTTATTGAATTTCCCTGGGAAGCCAGAGACATATTTCTTATATCAGCTATTTCTGCCTTAGAACACAGAAGGGAAGTCCCTTTGTAGGGTTCTCTCTCTGTAGTAAAATTAAAATATAAAGTGGTAGAGATATTTTTTCCCCTCTTTTATGAAAAAAATGTAAAGAATAGTCCTTATGAATGTTTTTTCCTTATATAACAAGAAAATAAGAACTAAAAATGATTTTACTGACAATATTCAGCACTTTTCCTGTCAAATTCAACTGATAAAAAACATTTCTGGAGTATCTACTGCCTGATTATTAAATGAATATATTCTTAAAATTACACTATCTATACCTATTAACTAATTGATGTAATTGATAACTCTTGCAAAACTCATTTTATTGTATAAAGTTCTTTAATGAACTGGTTTTTGATGTTTTCTTTCTTTCCCTCTTTTCTTTCTTTCTCTTTCTTTTTCTCTTTCTCTCTTTCTTTCTTTCTTCCTTCTCTCTCTCTCTCTCTCTTTTTTTTTTTTAAGATAGAGTTTCACTCTTTCACCCAGATTGGAGTACAGTGCTGCAATCTCGGCTCATGGCATCCTCCACCTCCCAGGTTCAAGCGATTCTCCTGCCTCAGCTCCCCTGTTGTAGCTGGGATTACAGGCACCTGCCACCATGCCTGGCTAATTTTTGTATTTTTAGTAGAGATGAGGTTTCACCATGTTGGTCAGACCGGTCTTGAACTCCTGACCTCAGGTGATCCACCTGCCTCAGGCTCCCTGTGCTGAGATTACAGGCATTAGCCACTGCTTTGTTTGCCTGATATAAATTATTACTCACTTTTGGAAGAAAGGAGATTTCTATTTCTGTTATTGCTAAGGTTGCTGTACGTACATTCGACCTAAAAGACATCATGTTTTCTCACTCATTTTCAAAGCCTGATGTTTCATTTGTTACATCTGCCAGACACTGAATTAAACTTTATTATTTTGCATAGGGAAGGCATAAAATAGTCAATACCACTTTTAAAATTATCATTTTTAAAAACAGAAACTGAAAAAGGAAAAACTCACTCCCAGGTGAAAAGTTGGAATTTCTTAGCCTTAGTAGGCTGAGTAAGTTGACATCTTAGCCTGCGCTTTCAAGGTAACTTCCATGCCATTTTAGTAGGCGAGTTCTTTAAGAAAAACGCTAGAACCTTTTGAAATGCTTTAACTTCAAAAGATAGGATTCTGAACAACTGAAAGTGCAATTTGGAATAAACGGCAAGAGATTATTTATCTCTCCTATAACAAGTGAGTGGAGAGGTGATTCCAGGATTCCAGGTTCACAAACGCAGACCTCGGGGAAGGCTTCTCTGTGATTCTTTGGGCCATCTTTGGGTCTCTCATTCTCACAAGATGGCGTCAAAATATCAACATGGCTTCTCATTAGTTCTCACATTCAGGAAAAAAAGGTAACTTGTTCTTCATACTTGTTTTCTCTTTTATCTGAAAGAAAACCTTAGGTATGTTTGTTAGCTATGAATAGGTCAAATGCCTACTAAACAGTCTCTGGCAAAAGGAAGTAGAATTACTGTGACTTGCAGGTACCATCAAGATTCACCCTCTGCCACATTAAAAATTTGCTTGCCACATTAAAAACTCTGTTGGGGCAGGAAGGGATGTGGTGGGGTGTGGGATGTCTTCTGGGTAGGCATTCGAGTATCTGCCTCAATACCTGAAAGCCAAACCCCAGTGACCTTTGAGGAGGATGAGATCGTCTGTGATGTTTTCATTTCTGTATGTGACCAAACCCATGATTTTCCTGGTCCCTAACTGAGTCTGTTTTAATCTGTATGTTGATGACACCTAGGTCAATTTCTCCAGCCAAGCTCTCTTTCCTCAGATTCAGATCTATGTATTTATTTAACCATGGAGTATTTACCAAGGGCATGTAGCATGATTACAAAAAAAAAAAAAAAAAAAAAAAAACAAACTCGACAGGACCACAACAGAATTTGTTATTTTTTAGTCTAGCCTGCTCCTCCTCTTGGATTTCCTACCTTGAACAATGGCTCTGTACCTTCCCAAATACTGAAACTAAAAATCTGGGAGTCACTCTGACTTATGTTTCTCCATTATAACCTACATCCATCACTGAATTTTAAAATTTTTGCCTTCTAAATATCTCTCAGAATCTTTCACTGAAATCCATCCGTACTGGTTTGCTTGGGCTGGCATAATAAAATACCACAGACTGTGTGGCTTAAACAACCGAAATTTATTTTCATACAGTTCTGGAGGCTGGAAGTCTGAGATGGAGTTGGCAGGTTTGGTTTCTGAGGCCTCTTTCCTTGGCTTGCAGATGCCTCCACTCGCTGTGTCCTCATATAGTCCTTCCTCTGTGCACGTGCAACCCCAGTGTCTCTGCGTGTATCTAAATTTCCTCTTCTTATGACTCCAGTCAGATTGGATTGGGGCTTGCCCTAATGGTCTCATTTTAGCCTAATTACCTTTCTAAAGGCCCTCTCTCCAAATACAGTTACATTCTGAGGAACTGAGGATTAGAGCTTCAATATGTGAATGTTTTTAGGATGCGGGGATAATTTAGCCCATAACACTGTCCCTGTTATACTGTCTTAACCTTGGCCATTATCATCTCCTGCTTAGATTACTGTAATCAGCTCTGTTTTTCCACTTTTGACCATACCTCCAGCTTTTCCCATATTTTCCAACTATACTGTTTGTTATGTCTCATCTTCATACTCCATGTTTAAATACCTCCACTGAATTTTTTTTTTTTCCACTACTTTAACTTGGTATGCAAGGTCCTTTGATCAGTCTCTGGTCAATCTTTCCATCTTTATCTCTTGACAGTTCCTCCTCAAGCACACTCTTCATCAAATCTATTTCCAGCCAACATGGATCTACTTTCAGATCCTTTAAGTGACTTTCTCTACAGATGGACTCTCAGACACCCCCTTTGTTTGTTACTCATTTCCAAAGTTGAATAATATGCTGTCTTCTGTTTATCCCCTCTTCTTGAGTTTAAGGCTACCATTTAATTACCTTTAATCACTTAATGGGAACATAAGAAGTTCCAAGCATAGTACTAAAGAGGAAATACTAAAAGGGATCCTCAAAATGTAACACACAAGTAATTAATATAAATCCCTGAAACAGAAGTCAGTATTATACTATAACATCCTGTGGTGTTTTAAGATTATAAGCTAACTAACATAATAAGGTTACTTAGTGCTTTGCCTTTAGAACTTAACATACTAAGAGATCCAAGCAAATTTTTGGGATTTTCCCTTTCCTTTCAGGAATCTGTATAAAAGTCTCAAAAAAATTCAAATTCTTTAATATCACTTAATATTTCTGTTGATCCAATTTCTGTTTGATCGTACATATATTATATCATTATCTTAACTTGATGCCATGCAAAAATCATTATGATAGGAGAGAAAACATGATTCATTAAAGCAACTTCTTTACAGCTTTGTAAATAAGTACTAGTACTTTGTATTTGACTCCGAATCTTTACCTGCTTTACTGCTTCCATATAGATACACTGGCCATAAAACGAATGAAACCAGTAGTGTGTTTGTTTGCCTGGTATAAATTATTACTCACTTTTGGGAGAAAGGAGATTGCTATCTCTGTTATTGCTAAGGTTATTGTACTTACATTCGACCTAAAAGGCATCATGTTTTCTCACTCATTTTCGAAGCGCTAACAAAGAACTCTCACCTATCTCTTTTAATTTTTTATGCAAAAACATTTTATGTAAGTCAAAGAGTCATCCTGCTTAAATTATAATGCTTTTCCAATTATTGTATTCAGAATGATCTTTCTATAGTCTAAATTTATTGGACTTCTTTTAGATTCAGTATTTATACTTCTGGAAATTTTAAACTATGAAAATAATCCAAAAGAGGCAAAGATTTTATGTATAAGAGTGTTCATTGCATCATTATTTATAATCTGAATAATTGATATATTGGAAGAACACAAAATACTTATTGTAGAAAAAGAGTTCATTAAAGTTTGATAAATAAAACATGTAAAAGATATTCATAAAGAAATTTATATGTGGGAGGAATACATTTGTTACAATATCTAGTTAAAAAAAACAGGGAACAAACTTGCAGATACACTAGATCCACTATTAGAAACACACTATTTATAATATATACAGGGAAAATATGTGGAGAAATATGTTGCAATGTTAAAACTGAGTATCTCTGGTTTATCTGAATTATGAGGATTATTCAGTATATCTGAATTATGAGGATTATTATCTCTTCTATACTTTTTGAATTTTCTATGTTTTTATGTACTATTTTATAATCCCTCAATATTTACTTAAAATGATATTTTAAATTAATAGTTCTTTTAATAGCATACATATTTTTATATTATTTTTTGAAAGTAGAATGCAAAGTATTAGCTGTGTTGTAATTTCAGCTATGTTAAATAACTAAGATAATTGTCAAAGTATCAAAAGTGGTTGCTTCTGAAGGGTGGATTATGATCATTTGTAGTGTATATTTTTTGGAATTGTTTAATTTTTTCACAAATATATACCTTTTTTATGTGTACAATTTAAAATTGTTGAAAAAAGCACATGACTATTCAAAATATATTGAGACTGATGAGTTTTAGAAAGTAATGAAGAGAAAGTAATCCTGAAATATATATGGGGAAAAGCAGAACAAGGGGTTGTGTAAGTAGCATTTATAAATAATGTTAGTCTTAGAGCTTTTAACAGAGATTGAATTTGAGGATTCCTTTTTTATAATGATATTCCATGGACATTCATCCCAATATTTAACTCTAGTATTTTTGTAAAATTGACTTAATTCTTTAAAAAGAAATTCCCAGTGTATCATGTGCTCATGGATAAAGTCCAGTACTAACGAAGTGTTAGTCAAGGAAAGCGCCAGTCTCTCATGGTCCCCATCCTACTGCTCCTATGAACACTGTAACCACTACACCATTTCCGCTTTTTGTACTTCTATTAGTTAATGCTATAACTTTAGTATACTTTATACACACGCACACAAACATATATACATACATACACATTGTATACTTTATATGTACTTATATATACTTTAAATAGATAATATACTAATTTATGTATCAACTTTCAGCATTCTCTCTACTTCTCTATTTCTTACTGTGAAATATAGTAGTTTATCTCATTATACTATCTCCCCCACACAATTCCCTTCCCTTTTAAATTTTGAATAGTAACATATTTCAGAAAAGTTCTTCAGTTATGTGTCTGCATCACTTTTGATGATACACTTTAATTTCTACTCTTGTTCTGTAGTCTTTACAAGGGTTCTCCTTATTCTTCATTATGTTTGGGGGGGATATTAGCACCTCTCCTCTTTCCTATTTACTCAACTCCATCTTCCAACCTCTGTGAGCTGTAACTTCACTCAAACATTATTAAGGTAAGTAGAAAACATTCACATTCTCTGTTCTGCAACCATATAATTGTTTTTTTTCATACTTTAACTCTAAGTAAATGCTAAAGATGATGAGCTAAGATTATTTTCCTTCTTCATGGGCCCAATTACCCACTTCTTATGCCTCTTGAATCTATCATCAAGGTCAAATGAGTAGTGTTGTTTTCTTGTACTCTGCTAATTGCTCAAAATCATGCCACATTTTGGGTTGCTTTTTGTGTGTAAAAATAGTTTTCTATTTTTCCTAGTGTTTCTGATCTTCTCTCTCCCGTGCTTCCTTTGGTAACAGTAAAGAAATAGGTGACTTTTTATAAGATCAGTAATTTCATTTGACTTATTTTTGTTATATTGATTAGAATCTATGTAATTTTTGTGATTTAAGATTTTTCTATTGATGGTCCAGTGTTTTCCTGTCCCAGTTGAAATCAATTACTCTTTAGGCTTTCTACATAAGTGATATTTCTTTTCACTTTATTCTAGTTTCCTTCAGTCGTTGTTGTTATTTCTTTTATCTTTCCCTTTCTTGATTTCCATTCTTGTTTTGATGAGACCATCCTCAAGTGACTTCCTAAGGAGTATAGGGCAGATAAATTTCCTGAATTCTTGAATATCTGAAAACATATTTATTTTACCTCAAATTTGAAAATAGACAATTTAGGTTTAATTTTTTTCCCATAAATTCTTCATGCATTACTCTAATTTTATTTTCTAACATTTAATGATAAAAATGGCAAAATGATTGCTATGTTTTTTTGTTAGCAACCTTTTACTATTTTCTTTTATTTTGGAAGCACTTAGGAAATTCCCTTTATGTTGGGGATATAAAATGGCATGAAAATTTTTCTAGATTTTTTTCTTTTATTAGGTTGGGAAATTTGATGATTCTAAATATTTTCTGTCTTCATTTTGTAGAAGTTCAATCACCTAGATGTAGATCTTCTATGTCTCTTCTCTCTCAGCTCAAATTCTCTTCTCTTTGCCTTTTTGCTCTGTGTTCCAGGAAAATTCTTTGACTTTACCTTCCCGTTTTGCTTATGGTAATCATGACTGACATTTATGGAAACTTTTTTTGCAATCTTATTATATAGCAGACTTCTTGCTTTATAGATGCTATGTTTCAAAAGGCAGTAGAACGTAAGGCTGAGAATAGAGATTTTAGAACACCTGGGTGCTTATCTTGGCTCAGTCATTTACTGTGTGACATTAGACATGTTTCTTAATTTATCTGAATCTAGAGCTCTCTATCTGCTTTTTTATGAGGACACTAGGAACATTTTATTAGATTAAGCATGTCAAATTCTCAGTTCAGAGCATGGCACATACTAAACTCGAAATAAATGCTAGCATTTTACTTTCTTGAACTTCGCTGATGAATATAATCTGTTTTTCTATTTGTCTTTCTCTTTTATGGAGGCAATATGTTTAATTATTTCCAATTTTCTGTATATGTTTGAGAATATGGAACTAGATTCATCATCTAGGTAGGTAGTATAATTTTGTTCTCTGCTATTACACACACACACACACATCTGTTTTCCGCATCAGTTTCTGTGAATACAGAAGCCTTTTGGAAACTCTCTGGATGTAGATAGGTCTTGTAAATGTCAACTGATGTTCTAGGGTGAAGGAGCAGAAACCTTCCTCTAAGGCTGAGAACTCATAAATGCCAGAATAGGTAGGTGCCAACTTCATTATCAATAGTCTCGTTTCTGCAGCAATTATTTAAATCTTCAGAAAGAGCTCTTTTAGATTTGTGTGTGTTTGTTTGTTTGCCTGAATATAGATGTTAAGCTGCTGGTGGCTCTGCCTTTATGTTTTGGCAGAAAGAGAGAATCTCCATGGGTAGACTTTCTTAAACATAGAAAGCGCTCTTTTACCTCTTCTCTGTTCAGCATCCTTTTTCCCTACTGTCAACTGTGTCTGCTGACTTTAGCACAGAGCATGTTCAGAGTACTCATCCCCCCTGGCTACAGTGTCTTCTTTTCTGTTTTATTCTTAACAGGTTTCCCAGCAACTTTCTCCCTGTTAGAAATTTAATAATTTGACTGCTGAAGCCCCTATTCTTTTAATATATTTTTTCTTTTGTGTTGATTTTTATCATTTTAATGGCACTGTTGTCTTTGAACAAATGAAAGGCAAAAATTCTTCTGTCCTTCAAATTGAACAAGAATCCTCCAAGTCTGTTTACTTCTCCTTAATTCATTCATTTTACAACCCGTCATTCATTCTACAAGCATCTCTTAAGCATGTATGAATGTGCTTATCACCTACAAGAAGATGGATGTAGAACGATGATTATCTTCAAGATTCTCACATTTATTGTATCATACATGAATACTGTAACCAAATTCAACAATAAGGGATTTTATTTTAGGAGGAGTGGATGTAAAATTCAATGAATATGGAAGAATTGTACATTTTTCTCATATTAGATAATATTCTTAAATTGGAAATAATGATTAAATTAGGCAAGAACATATAGGGGGCATATTAAGTCAACACAGCAACTATGGAAGTTTTAGAAAAAGGATTTGTAGTGATAAGAACAGTAGGATATAAAAGATTTTAAAGGTAGTTGATTAAAGGTCTAATTTATTAGTCGAGTTTGTTTTTATTGGTTGTAGAGAGGATTAAAGCATTGGGTGAGCAGAGATGATACAGGTTTTTTTGGCCACATTGATGGTTGCTTTGGTAATAATGATACAATGATATTGATGAGAATAATGATGACAATTAGCAATTTTTAACCTCGTACCATGTGACAGATACTGTTCTAAGCTCTGCTATGTTTTTCACACAGCCTTGTGAAGGGAATATTGTTAGAATTCATTTTACAAACTGAAGAACAGCCTTAAAAGGGAAAAGTTATCAGCCCAAGGACATTAAGAGGAACTTACAACAGCACTCTTTGTTTTATTTTTGTTACCTATTTCAGAAAAACAACAACAAAAAACTATAAAATATGCATAAAGTACACAAAGTGAAAATACAGCAGTTTCTGACACACCCACCACTCAGGTTAAGAAAGGGAACAACTGCCTTCAAAGCTTCTCGAGTGCCCATCCCATTGGCATCTGTCTGTGCTTCCTAAGACATAAATACTATTTTGAAGTTTGTGGCTATAATTTCCTTGCTTTTTTTTTTTTATAGTTTATCTGTATTTCTTTATCCTAAACAACATATTTTTTGAAATCATTATGCTTGACAAATTCTTCTATAACTTGCGTTTTCACATAATGTTATATTTCTAACATTCATCTGTATTATTGCATGCACCGGTAGTTAATTCGTTTCTAAACAGTATTCCCCAAAATGAGTATACCATGCTTTATTAATCAACTTTATTCTTGAATTATATTTGACCATTACAAATAATGCTGGATGCATATTCTTGTGCATGCTCCTATGCATGAATATATGTATATATACACACACACATATGTAACGTGAAAAAAGTGTATACATATGCACACACACCTAGGATTTGTATTGTTAGCTTACAGTGTATGCTAAGATGTAATGTATTTACATCTTACTGCATAATACCAATTTGCTTTCCAAATTACATTGCCCAACTTTTGGTTTGATTTTTATTGCTCCTTTTGTGAAGAGTTGTGATATTTCTTATTAGTTTGTCATTGTTTAATTGATTGGCATATGAGCTTTATGTATTTATGCTAATATTTTAATATATTACAAATATTATCTCCCAGTTTGTACCTTGAATTTACTTTTAAAGTATGATACCTTTTGATAAACAAAAGTTCTCCATTTTGATATAATCCAGGATATCTTCATGATT
>NC_045436.1:46815285-46815654 GCF_002776525.5 Piliocolobus tephrosceles
GGATATCTTCATGATTTGGGCGTTTTGTTTTTCTTAAAACGCCCAAACGCCTTGGCCGGGCGCGGTGGCTCAAGCCTGTAATCCCAGCACTTTGGGAGGCTGAGACGGACGGATCACGAGGTCAGCAGATCGAGACCATCCTGGCTAACACGGTGAAACTCCGTCTCTACTAAAAAATACAAAAAACTAGCCGGGCAAGGTGGCGGGCGCCTGTGGTCCCAGCTGCTCGGGAGGCTGAGGCAGGAGAATGGCGTGAACCTGGGAGACGGAGCTTGCAGTGAGCTGAGATCCGGCCACTGCACTCCAGCCTGGGCGACAGAGCAGGACTCGGTCTCAAAAAGAAAAAAAAAAAAAAAAAAAAAAAAAAAA
>NC_045436.1:46815754-46931023 GCF_002776525.5 Piliocolobus tephrosceles
AAAAAAAAAAAAAAAAAAAAAAAAAAAAAAAAAAATCATTCTTTACCCTAGAGCATTAAGTATATTATTTTCTCTTATTTTTTAAAAATTGCAAACTTTCATCTTTTACACTTAGTTCTTTAATCCACATAGAATTTTTTGTGTATGTTATCAGTAGGGATCTAATGTTATTTTTCTTCCACTTTGTCTCAGGCTCTTTTACTGAAAAGTCCATCCTTCTTCTATCGACCTTTAATTCAGGCCTGTAATAAATCAAGCTTCCATATGTCTTTGATTCTGGGTCCTCTTGCTGCTCCCATTCTATTTGTCTATCCCTAATCTCTGCCATCTTAAACTACAGTCTGATATTCTGAATACTTTATTTATAGCTTAAAAATTGTAAGACTTGATAGCTGGCAAGACAGGTCCTCCTACCTTGTTTTTCTTTAGTAATGTCTTGGTTATTCTCGAAAATTAGTTCTTCCAATAGACACATTTTGGAATTAGCTTCTGATAGATAGATACATACAGACATAAGTAGATCCATAGATGGATAGGCAAACATTTAGGTAGATAGATACCACCACTACCACCAAAAATAACCCATTGATTCTTTGTTTGTAATTGTATTGATTCTATAGATCAATTTGAGAACTGACATCTATACATTATATAATTTTCCAATATATGAATATGGTACATCTATCCATTTGTTTAGCTTCCTTTAATATTTTATAAAGCTTTATAGTATTTTCAGAAAAGTATTGCATATATTTTGTTAAGTGAAATCTTAATTACTTTGTGGATTTTTTTCCTGCTATTTTAAAGTAGCATCTTTTTTACATTTTCTGACTCCTTGCTGCTGGTGTTTTGAAATGCAATTGGTTTTATATTGTTTTGTTTTCAGTAACCCTTCTAAAATGTTTTATTAATCCTAGTAACAAATAGAAAGTGCTTAGCCCTGCACCCTATTCATTTGTTTTGTCTTTTCTGTTTGATGTTTGAACTCACAGTTTTCTATGCACAATTGATTAAAGCGCTTAGTATTACCACCATCCTTTGACTAGGACTTTGAGGCCTCTGATGAAAATCCTTACAGATACATTTTCTTACTTGCAGGGCTTGAACCCTAGGTGTTGCAACAAGCATATCATTTGCTTTGTTTTGCCCTGAATTCTTTTTGTTCCACTGATCATTGCTTTGGAATATGCATCCTGCTCACAGTTGTGCTTCTCTATTCAGCTTAACACTAACTGAGTTTCTATTGTGGCTAAATATTGGTCCAGACAGTGGATTGGATGCTAGGGATATAAGAATGGACAAGTCAGTTCTGTGTTCTAGTAATTTAGAGTCTAGTGGACTTTCTGGCTGACTTGTTCCTGATTAATTGTTTATTGCTGAGGGTAATTTATCTTCTTCAGGAAGTTCCACTTCTGATGGGCAGTTACTAGAAGCAAAACATTCTTGTGGGTATTCCATATGTTTTTATCTTGGGGATTAAACAAATAAACATGTGTGTTATTGATTGGCCCATCCCTGATTCTGTAGCACTTTTGTCATTTGCTCTTTACTTCAGAGGGTATCTTGGGATAGTCAAAGAGTTAAAAGATGAGCATTTTGACAGAATGGATGTTGGGTCTTCCAGCTCCTGAGTTTGGTTGCTGATGTCTATCTAGTAAAGGGAGCATCAGGGCCAAGATTGGGGTATAGAGAACCTTACGTGGCTCAATCCATTTTGAGATATACTTTTGGTAATTGTTTTGTCTTGTGTTTCTAAAAATACCTCGGGCACTTCATTTTCAATTTTGAAAGTCAGAGCAGTGTTTGAATTAAGTTTGGTATTGTTTTCACATCAACCCTTTACCTATGATGTGAACAGAATCCATCCCCACTGGCTTTGTGTAGCCTGGAAAGCTGCTGTGCTTAGGTGTGTAGTGATTTTTCCATCTGAGAAGATTCTCAGCACATTTTCCATTCTAAAATTAATGAGAATATGGCCAAAGCATATGTCACTTTTTCTGAGTACATGGTAATGGGCTTATTAGTGTCCCTCTTTAGACGCACCTTAGAGCAGTTTCCGTAAGCTAAGAGAAAAAGACCTTAAGACAATGATTAAATCAACTATCATACAATCATATGATGGAAAATCATGCAGCACCTAAAAGCATTCAAATAATTACTAATGTTATGAGAAAATGTTTATGACAAAATGCTAAGTGAAATGAGCAAAATGAGCTGTTGCTGTGTGTTTCATATTATTAATATTCACTGAGATATATGAATGATTCTTGTATTTTTTATGTTTTTTCTCTTTAAAGTTTTCTAAAATTTATATGTATTGTTTTGCCAATTAGAGTAACACTGTCTAAAAAATAATAAAATTTTATTTATTTATTTAGAGACAGAGTCTCCCTCTGTTGCCCAGGCTGGAGGCACCATCATTGTTCACTGCAGCCTCAAATTCCTGGGCTCAAGCGATCCTTCTGCCTCAGGCTTCCAAGTAGCTGTGCGACTACAGGCACAGGACCACCACATCTAGCTAAAATTTATTTTTTAAAAAGAATATCACATTAATACAACCAGTGTGATGAATTGAGACATTATAGAGCTATTTACTTGGGAAATTTAAGAATTTGATGAACTTTAAACAATTCTGTCTTGGTTACTATAATTTGAAGTTCATTTTAGAATTTCTTGTCAACCGTACTTGGGTACCAGGATTGTTGGAGGTGGGCTGTGAGCAATGCAATGCAATATGAGAACCTCTGGGTGGGAAATCAGTATTTAGGAGGATCAATGACAGTGGCAAGGATAGATAGCAGTCAATGGGTGAGTAAGTAGCAGAGCCTGGGTGTCAGGGTATACACTTTACAGGAGAGTGCTGGCTCTGGAAATAATTACAGCTGAAAACAAACGCAAAAAGAAGCCATTCATGATCCCTGAGGTTGCACCCCCGGGGGCTGAGGTATTAGGAAATTCTTATGTAGGACGATATGGGTAGGATATTAAACTAGTCACTGAATTGAAGCTAAATCATCAAGAAAAAATCAAGAGCCATGTTAGTGGCAAGACATGGTATGGCCTATTTAAAGCCTTGATGCTGAGTGACCACAAAATAAACTGCTTCATTCTAATCCTCCCCAATCTATCTACTCCTTGCTGGCTGCTGTCTACATACACCTTTCAAAGAATTTACCTTATGTTTGAGCAGTAGACAATGCGCTAATGCTATAGGCAGAATCTCATCTTAATTGCTGCTGTTATAATCTCTGACCCTTTAGTATATAGCCATTTCCTTCTCCTGGAAAATTGCTGAAATCAAATGAAATGAAACAAAAGCTCTTATAGAACAGCAATATTTAACAGTACTTTTCCACACAGCAGTAAATTTCTGAAATGAAGCCTCCATGCTTTGAAATTAAGCTTTGGCGATAAAACCAGAGAGTCATGCCCTTTCTTAGGCATCTGATTTTAATCAGATCATTGCAATATTCTGTATCTCTATTTCCTTTCTATACATTCTTGATATATTTTTCTCCAGCTTTGAAGTCCAAGGTCAAAAGACAATAATGTATGTGAAAATATCAAGTAAATAGTTATGTTTTATATAGATGCTAGGTATTAACATTATTATTCTTTAGTTAGAATGTTCTTAAATGTGGGCAGGTTTCTAAAAACTTGCAATGGAGTTTGAGTTTGGTGTTAGAGAGTAGGAGTGGGATGAAGTGTGGGGTTCATTAACTGGTGCACCCATTTGAGATGCTGGGCTTCATATGTCTCCCTTTCAGGGTCTTAAAGGAGGAAAAAATAGGACATTTCTGGAACCTGGTTTATTTTTAATATAAGAAAAAAGAACTCAATTTAAATCAATATTCTTTTCTGCATCATATAGAAATAGATATTAATATATATATTTTAAATAAAGTAGTTTAATAGTTAATCGATTTAATTAATAAGTTTTGTTGTTGTTGTTTTTGCTCCACTTTGTTTCTTTCTTCTACATAGGCCTTCAGCTTTGAAAATCTACTAAAACTTTTCTAGTTTCCATGCCAACATCTACTATTTTTTGATTATGGCCATTTTTGCAGGTGTAAGGTGGTATCACATTGTGGTTTTGATTTGTGTTTCCCTGATCAGTAGTGATGCTAAACATTTTTTCATATGTTTGTTGGCCATTTGTATATCTTCTTTCGAGAAATATCTATTCATGTCCTTTGCCCACTTTTTAATGGGATTGTTTGTATTTTTTCTTGCTAATTTTTTGAGTTCATTGTAGATTTTGGGTATCAGTCCTTTGTCAGATGTATAGATTGTGAAGATATTCTCCACTCTGTTGGTTGTCTGTTTACTCTGCTGACTGTTCCTTTTGCCATGCAAAAGTTCTTCAGTTTAAGTTCCAGCAATTTATCTGTGTTTTTATTGGATTTGCTTTTGGGTTCTTGGTCATGAAATTGTTGCCTAAGCCCATGTCTAGAAGAGTTTTTCCAATGTTATCTTCTAGAATTTTTATAGTTTCAGGTCTTAGATTTAAGTTCTTAATCAATCTTGTGTTGATTTTTGTAGAAGGTGAGAGATGAGGATCCAGTTTCATTCTCCTACATGTGGTTAGCCAATTATCCCAGCATCATTTGTTGAATATGGTGCTCTTTCCCCACTTTATATTTTTGTTTGCTTTGTTGAAGATCAGTTGGTTGTAAGTAATTTGGTTATTTCTGTGTTCCCCATTCTGTTCCATTGGTCTATGTGCCTTTTTTATATCAGTACCATGCTGTTTTGGTGATTACGGCCTTATAGTGCAGTTTGAAATCAGGTAATGTGATGTTTCTAGATTTATTCTTTTGCTTAGCCTTGCTTTGGTGATGTAGGCTCATTTTTGGTTCCATAAGAATTTTAGGATTGCTTTTACTAATTCTGTAAAGAATGTTGATGGTATTTTGATGGGAATTGCATTGAATTTATAGATTGCTTTTGGCAGTATGGTCATTTTTACAATATTGATTCTACCCATCCATGAGCATGGGATGTGTTTCCATTTATTTGTATTGTCTATGATTTCTTTCAGCAGCATTTTGCAGTTTTCTGCAAGGAAAATTATAAAATATACCTAGCCTCCTTCATTAGGTATATTCCTAAGCATGTTTTTTGGAGCTATTGTAAAAGGGGTTGAGTTCTTGATTTGATCCTCAACTTGGTCATTGTAGGTGTATAGAAGAGCACTGATTTGTGTATATTAATTTTATACACTGAAACTTTGCTGCATTAATTTATCAGTACTAGGAACTTTCTGGAAGTCTTTAGGGTTTTCTAGGTAAGCAATCATATCATCAGCAAACAGTGACAGTTTGACTTCCTCTTTACTGATTTGGATGCCCTTTATTTGTTTCTCTTGTCTGATTGCTCTGGCAGGACTTCCAATACTATTTTGAAGAGGAGTGGTGAGAGTGGCCATCCTTGTCTTGTTACAGTTCTCAGAGGGAATGCTTTCAACTTTTTCCCAGTCAGTATTATGTTGGCTGTGGGTCCGTCATAGATGGCTTTTATTACATCGAGATATGTCCCTTGTATGCTGATTTTGCTGAGAGTTTTAATCTAAAGTGATGCCGAATTTCATCAAATGCTTTTTCTGCATCTAGTGAGATGATCATCTGATTTTTGTTTTTAATTCTGTTTATTTGATGTATCAACTTTATTGACTTGCACATGTTAAATTATCCCTACATCCCTGGTATAAAACCCACTTGATCATGGTGGATTATCTTTTTGATCAAAAATTGGATAAAGAAACTGTAGTATATAAATACTATGGAATACTACTCAGTCATAAAAGGAATGAATTAATGGCATTCATAGCAACCTGGATGAGACTGGAGACTATTATTCCAAGTGAAGTAACTCAAGAATGGAAAACCAAACATCATATGTTCTCCCTCATAAGTGAGAGCTAAGCTATGAGGATGCAAAGGCACAAGAATAACACTATGAACTTTGGGGACTCAGCGAGGAAGGCCAGGCAGGGGTGGGGGATAAAAGACTACAAATTGGATGCAGTGTATACTGCTTGGGTGATGGGTGCACCAAAATCTCACAAATCACCACTGAAGTATTTACTCATGTAATCAGATATCTCCTGTTGCCCAATAACCTATGGAAATAAAAAATTTCAATAAAAAACTTCTCTATTTTCTCTAATATCCTAAAGAACATTCAAATGTTACTAGTAGGTGATATGGCAGAATGTTTGTTATAAGGCTTTGGAAACCCACATTTTAGTATCAGGTTTATCTTAGAAAGTCATCTTCTATTCTTTTATATTAGCATTTTTAAATCTTATACTTTTACTACTTTTAATAGGTTTTATAAAAAGTTAACTAAAATTTTATTTGAGAATTATCTTCAATTTTTTGGAATAAAGATGCATTATAATAAAGTTATTAATATTGCCTATTTTTAAGTTATTATTTGCTCTAAATGTACTAAATGTTTATTGGCTTGAATATTATAATTGCTATGCTCTGTGCCAATGGGTCAGCGTTTTTGAGACATTTGCAAAGTGGATAATGTCTATATTTTATAAGTTGGCTTTAAGGCTTCACACAACCGGAAGTGCTTCCAATTGCTCCCATCAGAACTCCCAGGACTTTCCTCCACTTCCTCTAAATTGCTCTACTCTCTGTGCTCATCACATTTCTGCCCTCTCCCCCTCCACCTCTCCCAATCTTGCACTAGTTTCTTTGTGACCTATTTTCTGATCATCAAGTCTACACCAATCTGTCAGAATGTTTATAGCAGTTATATTTAATTGGTGCTTATTGTAAATTACTATTTGCCTTTTTATGTGTGTGTTCCTCCACCTCCATTTTGACAGTAGATTTTTTTGGAGGGAGTCACTATCTCCTATGGGATATTTTTATTCTTTAAATACCAACATACTACTTTACCCAAAGCAGAATTTGGATTTAAATTTGTAATTAACTATTGTAATTCCCAACTATTGTTACATAAACAGGCATAGCTGACTGCTCAATGTATAAAATAAATTGGTAATATGAATATGAATGAAACCCAGCTTATAGGTGTCTCAATCCATTTCATGCACTCAAACACAATACCAGAGACTGGGCAACTTATAAAGAAAATAAATCAATTTTTCATAGTTCTAGAGGCTGGGCAATCCAGTATAAAGGAGCCAGCATCTGGAGAGGGTTTTCTTGCTGCATCATCCCGTGGTGGAAGGCAAGCACGTAAGAAAGAGTGATAAGGGCCAAACTTGTTCTTTTATAAGAAACACACTCCCACAATAATGGTATTAATCCATTCATGAGGGCAGAGCCCACATGGCCTAATCACCTCTCACTAGACCTCACCTCCCAACACAGTTGCATTGCAAATTAAGTTTTCGACACATGCTATTTGAAGGATAAATTTAAACCCTAGAAATAGGATTTCTTGTTATCCTGAACCTGACATTTATTTTAATAGGTTTTCTTTTTAGAACCGTTTCAGATTTACAGCAAAATTGAGAAGATAGTACAGAGAATTCTACATATCCCATGCTTCTTATTTTTATGTAATTCTACATATCTTATTTTTTAACATTTGATATAATTAACTAACTGACAAATATTGATAGATTATTATTAACTGAAGCTCATAATTTACACAGATTTTTAAAGTTTTTACCTAGCATGTATTTAGTTTATTTTCCAGGATTCCATCCAAGATACCACATCATATTTACTTGTCATGTCTCTTTAGTTTCCTCTTGATTGTGACAGTTTCTCCCTCTTTAAATTTTTGACAACTTTGACAGTTTTGAGGATTACTGGTTAGGTATTTTATAGAATGTCTCTCAATTTAGACTTGTCTATTGTGTATAATCTATGCTTTTGGGGGAGCTGGGAGGAAAATGAAAAAGGTAGAGTGCCTTTTTTTATCATATCATATTGAGGGTACATATTGTCAACATGATTTATTGCATATTGACCTTCGTGCACCTGGCTGAAATACTGTGTGTTGTGTTTCTTCACTGTACAGTTACTTTTTTTCTCTCTCTTCATTTTCATATTCGTCCTTTGGAAGGAAATCACTGTATTCACTCCACACTTAAGGAGCAGGGAATTATATTCCACCTCCTTTATGGTGGAGTATCTACATAAATTATTTGAATATGTCTTATCCCTCCCATTTATTAATTTATTAAGTCATTTATATCAATATAGACTCTTAATTATTTTATGCTTTGGGTTGTAATCCAATACGAATTTATTTTTTGCTTAAATTGTTTCAGCTTTGGCCAAAGGGAGCTCTTTAACTTGACTCCTCTGCCCCTTTGGTATAGTTCCATCAATTTGAGGTTTTAGTTTCTGTTTTTGAGCACTTTCTTACTTACTTGGACTCCAAGATGCTCTAGCCTAATCTTGGATATTTCTTGCCGCAGTCCTAGAATCAACCATTTATCCAAAGAGTACAGGTTCCTTTTAGTGGAGACTGGTGTTAGAAATCAAGATTTGCATGCTATGGGTATTTGTTTTTGCTGGGGTGTCATTTCATTTAGGTCCTCTCAGTTGACAGAATGAAGAAATATGTTTATATACTAACCTGCATGCACATGCACACACTTCACTTACCTCTTGCTTGTATGATTTCAGATGAAAAGTTTGATATAATATTTATCCTTATTTCTCTAAAGGCAAGGTGTCCCCTCCAACCCCCCGGCTTCTTCCAATAATTTCTGTCTTTGGTTCTATTTTGTTTGAATATGACATGGTTAGGTGTAGATTTTAGGGGATTTATCCTGCTTGGTGTTCTCTGAGCTTCCTGAATCCATGGTTTTGATGATTTTCATTAATACTAGACAGTTCTTCCCCCTTGGTACTTTAAACATCTCTTCTGCTCCTTTTTCTTTTTCTTCATTTTCTAGTATTCCAATGGTATATATGTTATACTTTTTGAACTTGTTTCACAATTCTTGAATATTCTGTTCTTTTTTCTCTTTACATTTTGGTTTTGGAAGTTGCTATTATTATATCTTCAAACTCACGGATTCTTTTCACAACCATGCCCATCTACTTACTGGCCATCAAGAGCATTCTTAATTTCTATCATAGAGTTTTTGATTTCCAGCATGTTCTTTTGATTCTTTCTTAGAGTGTTCATCTTTCTGCTTACGTTATCCATATATTCTTACTTGGATACTTTTCTCATTAAGGCCCTTAATATATTAATTATAATTATTTTAATTTTTTATCTGATAATTTTAAACTCTCTTGTTGTATCTGAATCTCATCTGACAGTTGCTTTATGTCTTCAGACTGTGTTGTTTCTTCCATTTAATCATGACTTGTAATTTTTTTATTGAAAGATGGGCATGATGTATTGGATAATAGTAAATTTAGGGGGAAGTTTATGTTTTTCTGACAAAAAACTTAGCTGTGTTTAAAGTTTGCTATAGCTATAGGTACCAGAGGCTTAAATTTCCTCTAATTTTATTGTTCTTTTCTCCTCCGTTGTCTTTGGGTTTCCCTGAGAACTCCTTTTTGAGTAGAATCTGTATCTTCTTGATCTTCTAAATATAATTCACTGTTTCTATGCTGGAGCCCTGTTGACATTGCTGCACAGGTTTGAGTAGGGAGTATATTCTGTAATCTTATGATTAAGTCTGTCTTTCAGTAGGCTGTGTACCTGGGCTGTTACCTCCACAAGTATCTCTTAGCTCTTTTTTGTTATCTCTATAAGTGAGACAGGAAGCCTAAAGGGGGCTATTTTTGAAACATGACCCTGCTCTTAGATCAGATGAAGCTCTGGCAAAGTCTTTTCTGGAAGACTTTGGTATGAGGAATGCTATGGGTGCATTGTAAAATGGTTACTCTTCTCTTTTCTCTGAAACAAATAAACAAACAAACCAAAAAACAAACAAACAAACAAACAAACATTTTTCTCAGATCTTTACCGTGAGGACCCGTTTGGGTTCCTGAAGGTAAAATCTACCAACTTGTGGGGTCTTCTTAAATTTGGTCTCCAGGAATTTCTCACTCTCAATTCATCAAAATTATCAGTTAAATGCTTCTAGAAATTGATCCTCCAGCAATTCATCAAAATTATCAGTTAAATGCTTCTAGAAATTGATAGTTCCAGCAGCTTTTGTTCCAGGTAAGCTTTTCTTGGCTGTGACTACTTATTTGCCTGTCCTTTCAAATTCTGGGGTGGTGGTTTGCCCTGTGACCTCAATTTTGGATGTTAATTTTTATTTATTTATTTATTTTTGAGACAAAGTTTCTCTCTATCACCCAGGCTCGAGTGCAGTGGCATGATCTCAGGTCACCACAGCCTCCTCCTCCTGGGTTCAAGCAATTCTCCTACCTCATCGTCCTGAGTAGCTGGGACTACAGGCACATGCCAGCATGCCCGGCTAATTTTTGTAGTGCTAGTAGAGATGGGGTTTCACCATGTTGGCCAGGCTGTTCTAGAACTCCTGACCTCAGGCTATCTGCCCGCCTCAGCCTCCCAAAGTACTGGGATTATAAGCATGAGCCACCGTGCCCGGCCATGTTCTTGATTTTTAGTTTGTTCAGTTTTTCACTTGCCCTAATCATGAGAGTGATGACTTCTAAGCTCTTTACATGATGGAGGAGAAACCAAAAGTCCCTGGCAAATTTTTTTAGATTGAAAAGTCTTAAAATTTATTCTTATAAACTAATTTGTCTCATTCTTTATAGTCCAATGATGCACCCTTACCTGTTTGCAAACATTCTGCCTTTTCTCTTACCCTGCTCTACATTCACTATTTGCTACCCAGAACCTAGTACATTAGGTGCTTAACCCACCTCAATAATTGGTAAGAAAGAGGTGGGGAGGATTGGGAGAAGCAAGTAATATGCTACATGAAGCGTTATTACAGTCTGTATTCTTTTTAATGCATACTTCTGTCATTTTAATGTTTTGCAGAGTACACAGAGGATTCTAAATTTCTGTTTATCATAATCCCAGTGTTGCAAAATGTGATATTTAATAAAATTAATCTTCCACAAGGGATACATAAAAATGAAACTAGAGACTAAAAACTACGAGGGAGGAGGGGAAAGGAAGCTAGGTCAATAAAAACTGTCTATGCGTGGTGCTTCGGTACTCCCCATAACATAAATATTGCCAATATGGAAGATACCCAATTTAATTTAGCATAAGCTTGCTTTAAAAAAGGTTAGCACGACGAAAAGTGAGAATAAGTCATTTCAGCAGAACCAATGACCAGCAAGTAAAGCAATGGCCTTTCTGTAGTAATTATTTAAAGGGCAGTAATTAGATTCTTATTGCTACATGCTTATTTTCTTATGCAAAGTCCATTTCCATGGGGCTTTCTTGTATTTTACTATTATATTCTATACGTTTAATATTGCAGTATCAGTGGTACACACCTCACGTGAAGATGTAAATCCTAATTTATAAAGATTTATTTCCCACTGGATGTATAAATTCTATGATCCCTTGCAAAATCATCCAATTTCTAATTTTATATCTTTGGTGTTTTTAGACTTTTCCAGCTTCACTAAATCACAGATGGGAAATTTTCGTTAATTCTACCACAATCAATCCAGTTCATGTTTTTATATTATCCATGCCAATAAATGGTCTGAATGTTTCTGGTGGCAGGGAACTAATCACTTCTTAAGATGATGCATTCCATAGTGAACCACCCTGGGTGTTACATGGTTCTCTCATAAAGTGACTGAACGCTGTTCCCTCCTTCTTCTATCTTTAAGGAGTGAGAGCCTGTTCTGAGCAGTACAACCAGTGGGATGTGGGGAGGTGAGCCCTGCCTATGGAAATAGGATCAACACTTGAAAGATGACTTGTCAGCAGAGGAAATATGTGAAGGACAGGAGAGCTCAAGTTTCCCTATGATTTGGAGGGAGAAGTACTCCCTTACATCCTCATAGGATGAATCTCTAAATGAAACACATCATCCTGTTCCCACTTGCCTAACAACCACTCTGTCATTGACACCTAGCTCCATCACTATCTTGTTGAAAATCTGCCAAGTTTTAAGAATATCTCACTTGCACCTAAAGAACAAAAGTAACGATACCATGCATTGTTAGAGCACTTTTGAGCTCACAAATTCAGTGAGAATTATATGAGATTGATTTCTCTAACGCCTCTAAGGTCTCAAGATAAATGAGCTCATAGGCACTCTCTATATTCTCATTAATTTTATATTCACAACCGAAAAAGAAGCAATCTCATAGCTTCTGACACCTTTATGAGAAGTATATTAAGATCAGATTCAGTCTAGACAGAATCAAATTTTGGTTAAAATTGGAAATTCTCTTCCTTTTCTTTTTTGAGACGGAGTATTGCTCTGTCACCCAGGCTGGAGTACAGTGGCATGATCTCAGCTCACTGCAACCTCTGTCTCCCAGGTTCAAGCAGTTCTCTGTCTCAGCCTCCCGAGTAGCTGGGATTATAGGTGCCCACCACCATGCCCAGCTAATTTTTTGTGTATTTAGTAGAGACGGGGGTTTCACCATCTCGGCCGGGTTGGTCTTGAACTCCTGACCTGGTGATCCGCCTGCCTCGGCCTCCAAAAGTGCTGGGATTACAGGCGTGAGCCACCGCGCCTGACCTAGAAATTCTCTTTCTTGAGTTTATTAATGCCTTAATTTCTTCGTGCTAAGTGTATGTGTTTTCAGCATGTATCATGTTAAATGTGCTGTGATTTTATGTTCTATTTCTTTCACCATTTTGTATTTTGATTAAGTCCTGTTGATTCTATTGCTGAAAATTCATTTGAATCCATTTCCTTTTTTCAATTTCCTCTGATATTCAACCTTAGTTGAAACTCTCATGACCACTCTTCTGGGATGTTTTTGAAGGTCAGAGATGAGAAACTCTACTTGCTTTTATCATAGTGAAGACACAGATACTTAGCTTTATGGAATTGACATTAATAAACTGTGAAAATAATGTTCACTTTAAAGAAAAGATGTAATTATCTCTAAATTGAACCTGAACTTATCTAAGCTGTCATTGAGGTGGCAGAAGTTGCTCTATTCTTTCTTGGCTGTGAATATAAAAGTAATGGCATTTATTTAGTAAATACGGGATCATTTCTCTGCAGTGCACTGCGCCTTGGACACATCTTGTCTGATCTGCTGCAGCCTTATTTTCTGGCTCAATTGCCTTGAAGTTTAGTCTCTGGTTCCCTTTCACTCCCTTTTGTGAGCTCTGCCACTGTGACTCTCTTCTACCACACAGATTTAACTATTAGGTTGGTGCAAAAGTAATGGCAAAAACTGCAATTACTTTTGCACCAACCTAATATCTTTTCTTGGTTTTCTATTTATCTTTCCTCCTTTCCTTTTTTCATTCCTTTCCTCCCTTTATTCATTTTTATTTTGCAACAATCAAATGTTTAGATTTCTGTTGTTTAAAAACCAGATGTACCCTCCTGATCTCTTAGATGGAACAAGAAGCAGTGTCTCATGGTTTTAGCCACTACCTTTTATGTTATAAACACGGAATGAAGGACAAGAAGGAAGGGATGCCATACCAATATTGACCTCAGTGTACCATGTTGGTACAAAATAATAAATAATAATAGCTGCGAGTCATGGATTTGTAGAAAGGATGGAAGGAAACATTTTCTGATAAGATAGTAAATGTGTCACTAATGTGTCATTTTCTTTTATTATAATCTCCTTTAGTCTGTACTCTTGATGGTTTTAAATGTTATGAATTCATGTAGACCCCAAATCATGTGCAAGGGGTATTCCAAAATTTTGTTTATAAATTACTGACTTGGGACTTTATATAATTAAAACATCCTTACCAATGTTGTTTGGGGTCCTAGGATACCCTAAAAATATCATTCAACACACAATAATGAATCTAAGATATGTATTTAATACTTTTAATACTTGTTACTGCCATTTATAAAATTTCCTCAGGAAAAAAAAATCTTGAGTTTTATCTCAGTATGCCAAGGAGATTTGGCTGTGATTATGTTAGGGACTGAGTTGGAAGGGGTTGTAGGAGTGAGTCACCTAAAAATCAGAGGCATGTTAACTCTATTTATGCATATGGAAAGTTACCTTTTCCATTTACATAAAAATATGCAAGCTGGTAATTTGGCTTACTCTCCAGCAGCTACATTGATTCCTACATTCTTGGGGGTGGACAAGTATAAATGCTTTGAATTTAGACCCTCAATTGTCTAGTTGTATGTATGAACCAATCTCACATCCTAAATTATGTCATATGTCACTTACATGAGATTTTACATGATCAGGAAGTCACAAGTCATGAAAAACTGTAGATCTGGAAAAAATATATTGAAAATGAAATAACCTTGTACATCCTTGGAAGGTAAACTATATGAAATTTTTTCTAAAATAATGATTCTCAACAAAGTAGTGGTGGTAAGTTGCATTCTTGCCTTGTCAGAATCATAAACAATGTGAGAGACTGTTTTAGTTCTTAATGTCTCCTTCTAACCCCCAAGACACACTCAGCTGAGAATCTTCTATGGTAAGTCACTGGTACTGATGGAAGTGTGCCATATTGCTCCAGAGTACTGGGTGGAGAAAATTCTCTAATGATGGGTAATGAGATGGGTAAGAGAAGGGTAATGAAATGACAGAAATCTAGGCTGGAAAACCTTGAGATGTTTCAGAATTTGTGCTATAAAACTTTATGTAACTTGCTGATTTTTTAAAATAATAAAACAGGAATAGATACCTGAAAACAAGTCATGAGTCTCAAAAGAAATCATTTTTGCTTTTCCTGTAGCCAGTGTGCTCTTGGACGATTCAAATTCCTGTATCAGTTGTGTTTGGAGAAAAAAAAGATGAGTAAGGAAGGAAGCATGCTTGAGGCTGATGGCTCAATAAAAAGCAAAGACTGAAAGGAAGACAAAAAAGTCAACATTTATTGAATACCTATTGCTAGGTCAGAGACTTCCACATATATCATCTCTTTTAAATTTCACAATTCTCTGTACCGAAGCTTACAGCATGTCATTTTCTCCAAATGAGTATGTTGAGGTTCAGCTTAAATAATTTTCTCAAGACATGGCTAACATGGTGTAATAGTAAAATCTGGCCTCATGATTTTGAGACCTGTGCACTTACACAAGGCCTTGTTCTTAGATGGGCCCCAAACTTAGACGGGCTCTGCTGTCACCGTCTTGAAATTCTTAAAAATTTTTGAACAAGGAGCACACATTTTCATTTCATACTGAGTTTTACATATTATATAGCCAGTCTTGCTGGTAGGCTGTGCCATTCTGTCCATAGATAATCTCTAAAGACACACTGTGAAAACTCTTCCCTGTAAAGCAGATGTAGAAATACAGAGGTAGCCCCAGGGCAGACACAGCCAGAACTTTGTGTTCTGGAATCAAGATTTAGGCTTGGGGGATGTGGCTCCCTCAGAGAAGATTCATTGTCTCATGTGATAGTATAAGTAGTTTCTGGATGCTAATGTGGCTTGATGCATTATATCAGTTTTCTATGGTTGTGTAACAAATTGAGTGACTTGAAACAGCACACATTTATTATCTCACAGTTTCTGTGGGTCAGGAGGTTGGGCATGGCCTACCTGGATCAGAGGCTCAGGATGTCACTAGGCTGCAATCAAGGTGTTGGCTGGGCTGCATTTTTTTCTGGAGCTTAGGTCCTCTTCCAAGCTCATGTGATTATTGACAGAACTCAGTACCTTGGGATTGCAGGACTCAGGCCCTCAACTTCTAGAGGCCACCCACAGTTTCCTGACACAGTCTGCTCTCTCCATAGGCATTTTACACGTGATTGCTTCTTCAAGGCCAGCAGGAGATTCTCTGACTCTCTCTCTGTCTCTCTCCAGTCTTCTGTAATGTAATTATAAGAGTTATACCCTATCACCTTTGCCATATTCTGTTGGTTAGAAGCAAGTCATAAGGGAGGAGTTTATGCCAAGGTCTTAACACCATGAGGCGGGGAGTACTGAGAGGTCACCCTAGGGGCTG
Organism: Piliocolobus tephrosceles; assembly: GCF_002776525.5. Classification (NCBI taxonomy): domain Eukaryota; kingdom Metazoa; phylum Chordata; class Mammalia; order Primates; family Cercopithecidae; genus Piliocolobus; species Piliocolobus tephrosceles. The sequence continues at coordinate 46,831,734 of NC_045436.1, forward strand.
TCTGTCACATATAAAAGTCCATAGTTGTAGAAATCTCTGCCTAGTTGAGCCACTCCCTTAACACAGACTTCTAGGACCACCAAATTTTGGACATGCATTCATGAGTGTAAAGAAGGCAGTGGGGAAGCTCACTCCCCATCTGCACCTCTATCACATAAAATTTTTTGCATTGCTTTTTAGTTGCTTCAGGAATAAATCAGATTAAAGGCAACCTTGAACTGAGTTCCAGTCACTACTCATGATCATTTTCAAATTTAGGCCAGAATTCATGTGTGGACTAACTCACTAGTACCTGGCAGTCCTGGAGTTGAATCTCAGGTTTGTGGGGCTCTAAATTTTATACTCTACACTGGGATAGATCCAGGTCTCTAGGCTCTGAAATTTATACAATTTGTGGTGTCCATTTTGAGCAAGAGAACACAAAATTATAATGTACAATATTCAATATAAATAGAATGTTTAAAATGGGAGGAGAAATCACAACAAATCATTCAAACCTTGGGGATTTGGGTGTCTGTTTTCTAAGATATCTAAGCACTTTGCCAGAAATGCTTATGTAGAAATACTTCCTATTTGCAGTCCAGCTTCCTTGCATATATCTAGAACATTCTGTAGTTCCTGGCAACTTCCGATACCCAAGAAAGCCAGTGCAAATGATGAGCACTGAAGCTTTATTAGCTTCCGTGGAATTCTGCGTCTGCCTCCCACTATATCCTCAATACTCAACAAGCAGTCCATGGACCAATAGTGTTATCACTTGTGGGAGTGTATTAAAATGAAAAATCTCTGGCCCCTTTCATACCTGCTGAAGAAAAACCTTCATTTCAGTGAGATCCTGGGTAATTATATGCACATTAGTGTTTCAGATGTACCACATAATACCACATACTGAGCAGCACTACTGCCTCTACGAGCTACACTCAACCTGTGTTTTCTTGGTCAGAGTGAGTGGGTAAGAGACCTTAGCCCACAGCTGATAACAATCTTGAAAAGAAATAGTAAGAGCAAGTCAAACTGCTTTGAATTAATACAGGTCTCCAGGGTCGGACAAATTTCATCCTTGGGGTACAGAACTAATTTATAGCTGTGATTAGAGAAGCACTGCCAGCAATCTGAAGAATCACAGAGAACCAGAAAGGTGCCTTTTTTTCCCCAAACAAACAAAAAGATGAATTCCAAAAATTACTGGGTAGTAAGCCTTACAGCAATTTCCTACAAAACTCTGGAAAGAACTCTTAAACAGGTAACCTGTCAGCTCTTAGAAATAGAAATGGCAATCACCAGGAATCATGCCAAATTAACCTCGTTTGTTTTTCTATAATGTGCATCTAAAACTGGTAGGACCTGGCAAATCTACAGGCATGGTAGTTTCTAATGATACCTTTACAGATTATATGCAGAATTGTGGTACAAATAATAGCACAGCCAAATGAATGCATGATTGTTGAATAATTGTCTCTTGTAAGTTGAATAACAAATAGTTTAAGGAAAGAAGTTTGAAACAGTTTGAGGAAAGGAGTGGGTCCCTGTGTCAGTAAGAGTTCAGTTGTAGGAGAACCCCTAGGAATGATATGAAATAAGGGATTGCTTATAGGGATTTGAGGTTATGCAATTGTAGGAACTAGCTGAAGTGTAAGGCTGTTGCTTCTGCATTTGGTGCTGGCCTTGAAATGAGCATGGCAGGAAATCTGGAAGAAAAGATAGATGTGAAATGGGAGAAAATGAGGACAAACCTGAATGTGTGAGGATGATTTGGATCCTGCTTCAATCTCTAAGTTTCCAATTCCAATGATGCAGGTATCTGGAAGGAAACAGAGAAACTGAAGGAGCTGTAATCCTGGCACCTGCCATGTGCCAATGAGGCCAGCCAGCAGATTCAGGACAGATCTGTAGGAACTGCAACAGGTCTTGGTCCTGCTCCAAATCTTCCCAGCATCAATGTGGCTGCTGCTTCCCTCTTGACTTTCAATCTCCATAAATTTCTCTTGTAGCCAATCTTAACCAGAAATGGAAAGGAATTATGGGAAATGTAGTTCCCACATAGCTGAGTTGACACAGTTCAAAGCTGTAGAGCCATACAGTCAACAGAGCTCTGTCCTTGGCCCTGTCCTGCTGATTGCACTTAATAATGCAAAGCTGTAAATGATAAAATATGCTCGATGGCAGAACTCAAAAGATAAATCTCAATAAACTGACTTCTCATGCTTCAAATATCCAATTTAATGTGAGAGGCCCCCTTACCATGCTCAGTGAACTAACATCTCAGCCCTCAGTGTATTCCAGACATTGCTCTATTTTTTCATAGTACTTATTAGAATCTGATACATGTAATTATTTATGTATTTATGATTTGTCACCTCCATCAGAATGCAAGTTTGATGAGAACAAACATGGCCTGTTCCACTCAATGCTCAATTCCCAGTACCTAAAATAGAGGAGCACACAGAAGACATTCAATACATACTCGTTTAATGAATATTTAATTAAATTTGATAAGAATAATTGTAAGATTGTATATTGAGAAATAAAAAATCAGCTACATGAGTAGAGAATGGAAACTATCTAAATCAAGAATAATTAGTGAGAGAAAATAATTTGAGACCTTTCTCAATAGCAAGCACAAATTGGGTATCAGGGTATTAAAAAATTAATACATATATCACTTATATTAGTAGAAACAAAGGAAGTAATAGTCACATTGTTACAGGATTCCTTTTGTGCCGTTTCACAAGCCAGAAATATCTGCAGCCGCTGCCACCTCTGTCTGGTCATCACTTGGGCCTATGGGGCTTGCTCCGCCCACTTGGATCCCACGCCTGCTGTGGCACAGAGCTCAGCCTGTGGATGGACTGGGCATGCTGTGAGTGGCTTCCATGTTGGGCTCCGGTGTCTAGATGAGAGGAACATGGTGGGGCCCGAAAACTTGGAGATACCAGCAATCGCAGAACTCCAAGGGGTGTTACAGTTCTTTCTCGGGGTGTCCGAGGTCTGAGTCCCCAAGAAATGTTGCAGCTCTTCAGTCTGGTAGTTTGGCAAGTGGAAGCATGTTACAACTCTTTTATTCCTGCTGCCTGCAGCTCTGCCAGTTCCAAGTTCTTATCCTGAGACCAAGAGCTATGAGGTGCTGCAGACACCAGAGAGTGAGTAAGGCAGAGAAGAATTTCATTGAGTGACAGAAAGAATGCTCTCACCTGTGAGAGGGGACCCTGAAAGCAGGGGTAGCTCTCTGTGCGGCTGAGTCTGGGCTTTTTATGGGCTTAAAATTGGGGAGTGCTTGCTCATTGGTCCATGGGTGGGCTTGGAGAAAGCACCATTAATTGGTTAAAAGGCATTGTCCAGAAGCAACCAATACATATAGAGAAAAGGTAAGATGGGGATAGAAGTTCTCACCTTGGTTGTGGACTCTACCTGGAACTGGCAGCCCAGTTTTCAGGGTTTAAACTGTCTTTGGCTTGAAAGTTGGGTTTCATCAGGGACCCATCCCTGTCTGTTTAGGAATTTGCCTGTCTCCTGTCAATATCAACATAGTACTCTGTACCAGCACTCCCCAACCTTTTTGGTACCAGGGACCACTTTCATGGAAGACAGTTTTTCCACGGACTGGGGAGGGGTGGGTAGGTGATGGTTTTGGGATGAAACTGTTCCACCTCAGATCATCAGGCATTAGTTAAATTCTCATAAGGAGTGTTCCACCTAGATCCCACAAATAGACAGTTCACTATTGTTTGCATTCCTATGGGAATCTAAGGCCACCGCTGATCTGACAGGAGGCAGAGCTCAGGCAGTAATACTTGCTTGCCCACCGCCCCCTTCCTGCTGTGCGGTCCAGTTCCTAACACTCCACAGACTGGTACCGGTACACAGCCTGGGGGTTTGGGATCCCCATATACACTCTATATGGAAAGACATAGATATATTGTAAAATACAAAGATCCATCATATCAATAGGCTAAAAAGAAACATTGGGTGATCATATCAGTTGATGCAGAAAAAGCATTTGACAAAATCAATACTCATTTATCATAAAAACTCTTACCAAATATGAATAGGAGTATTCTCAATATATCATTTACAAAAAAACCTACAGTAAACATCATGCTTAATAATGAGAAATGAGATGCTTCCTTCCTAAATAACGTATCTGATAATGGATATATTTTAGATAGAATATATAATATATATAAAATACATAAAAAAACTGAACATTTGAAAAATCTGATTTTTTAAATGGACATAAGATCTAAATAGACATTTCACTAAAGAAAATATACAGCATGGTGGCTCATGCCTGTAATCTCAGCAGTTTGAGAGTCCAAGGTGGGAGGATTATTTGAGCCCACAAATTCAAGACCAGCCTGGGCAACACAGTGAGATCCCATCTCCATTAAAAGGAAGGAAGGAAGGAAGGAAGGAAGGAAGGAAGGAAGGAAGGAAGGAAGGAAGGAAGAAGGGAGGGAGGGAGGAGGGAAAGAAGGAAGAAAGGAAAAAAATATGTAGAGGGTAAATAAACATACAGAAGGATACTCAACATATCCATGTGGATATAATAAATGATTTAATAAGTAAATTAATGGACAAAGACAAGTATCTGATGCCAATGAATTCTAAATATCATATGCTGATACTCTGCCTTCATGAAGTTTGAGCATAACTATCCATTCTTGAACTGTGTGCTCTGTATAATGACATTGGTTCAAAGAGTACAGTAAAGAAGAATGCGTGGAGGAGAGTAACTTTACAGAGGAGAATCCTGACAACCACTGTCTCACCAGGTGATCAAGGTCACCATCAACAGTGATAAATCATGTTCGTGGTATTTTCCCTTGATACTATATGATGAAAATAGCACTTTTACTACTGGTTTACCTCCATAAGCCTATAACCCCAGTTTAATTATAAGAAAATCGTCAGACAAATTTCTGGTAAAAGACATTCTACAAAATACTTCACTGGTATTCCTCAAAAGTATCGAGGCCATAAAAAACAAGGAACCCTGAGAAACTGTCACAGTAAAGGGGAGCCTAATGAAATAGCTAGATGAAATCTGGACATTAAAAATGAAGGAAATCTAAGTAAAGTAAGAACTTCAGTTAATTATATCAATATAGGTTCACTAATTGTGACAAATATACGTACTAATGTAAGATGCTAATAATAGAAACTGCATGTGTAAGGTATATGAGAATTCTGCCCTATTTTTGCAATTTTTCTGTAAGTCTAAAACAGTTTCAAAATAACTCATTTAAAAAGAGACAAACAAGATGTGCAGAAGACAAAATCAATAAATAACTCTGGTAAACAGCTTGTAAATGGAACAGGCGATTAAAAAATGAAAGAGATAGTATTGATGAAGTACTTATAATTGAATAAGTGTTTATGAAGTTGTTGTAGGTGAATTACTTATAATTACTGCCTTCAAATATTTCAGATGTTGTATGTAAAGGGATCATGCTCACTTTAGTTTCCAGTGGCAGAAAAAGAACAAATTGATTCAAGTTCCATGGGAGCAGATTTTAACTTAGATTGAAAGAATAATTTTATGATTATTAAGATGTCCAAATATAACTAACCTGCCTTTGGAGAGGATTGCAGCACTACCTTTTAATGATCTTCAGACAGAGGCTAAAGAAATGTCATAGTGAAGAACAGTTGAACAGGAATGAGCCCGAAGGTGTCTTCATCTCAGATGGTGTGATTACTGTTGCGTTAGCCAACACCTCCACGATTGCACTGGTTCAGACAGCTCCAGGCAGGCCTCAGAAACAAGTTATTTACTTATGACATCCAGATGGCAAGTTTTTCTCTGATCATCTTGGAATTACACAGTCTGGATAGAAAGGGAGAAATAATTGTTGAGCACTGTGAGGAACGGATTAAAGAAAAGCCTCTGAGATTTTATTTATGTACATGCACTCTTCTCTTAAGAAAACTAACAAAAAGTTAAAGGCGATAAAATTAAGACAGAAAACAAAACACCACCACCATGGTTTTAATATTGGATGTTACCATCTCAGTTTTAAATACTATCTGGTAAAATGATGCTTGAGGCCAACTCCAGTGAATAGGAATAACTTTTGGAGGGCAGCGCTACTGTTGTTATCCATGGTAGCAGATGGCTGTTACTCTACAAAAATCCAGATCAATTTCATTCTCTTCTGGGGAAACAACAACAGCAGAAATTTTAGTCACCACTCTTCTGATAATACTGGAGAAATAGTGTTTTCTTGCTTATGTGTTTCCATGCCTGTGCATTTCTTCTTCACACATCTCTACTTTGTGACTCATGTTTTAAAAAATTACAGAACCTCAGGAGTACAGAGATGAATGCGAAATTATGATGTCTTCTTTCACATCTGCCCTCTAAGAAGTGTATCACATTGAAGCTCAAGCTGCTTTAAAAATTTAGCTCTTCCAGTAAAAATAATTGAGCTTGTAGATAGTAAATCTCACATCAAGAAATATCCTAGTATACCGAATGTATAGAGAGCAATGTGTGTGTGTACATTTGTGTGTGCGCATATGTGTAGCTCATGTGAATTTTAATAATAAACTGTATATTCCATTAGACAGTTCTGCCACTTTAAAATACAAGTACATGGTAACTAGAAAATCTATCATTTCTAAGCTCTGTATTTGTTGGCAATGGTTTGCATACAATAACAAAAGGTGAGGACATTTTTCCAGTGCAATTTTAGCCTCCAGATTCCCACGTCACTATGTTTATATTTTTCAATAGCTATGGCCCTTCCCAGTAGACTGGGAAGGCCTGGAACATACCATAATGCTCATATTTAAGAAACAAATAAAAAACCCCTATTGCTGTCAAACAAAAAATAAATAAATAAATAATAAAAAAATGTCAATAAGGTAATTTTTTAGTGGAAGATACCAACCTTTGGAGTTTATGTCTGCTCTTGTGCCACACTAGAGTTCTAACTTTTTTGCTAATATTATTTATTAATATTAACTAATTTCTTTTTTATCTCTAGTCTAGGAGGATGCTTTCATTTTTACTTTCCAGCATCAGTTTCTAAGAGCATCCATTTCCTGAGTCCTTAAGATTTAGACCTTATTAACAACTGTACTGTTAGATTGTGTCTGTTTCTTAAATTTTTTAATATTTTTTTTTAGACAGAGTTTCACTGTCACCCAGGCTGGAGTGTAGTGGTGCAATCTCAGCTCACTGAAACCTCTGACTCCCAGGTTCAACCAATTCTAGTTCCTCAGCCTCTCAAGTAGTTGAAATTACAGGCATGCGCCACCACACCCAGCTAATTTTTTGTATTTTTAGTAGAGACAGGGTTTCGCCATGTTACCCAGGCAGGTCTCGAACTCCTGAGCTCAGGCAACCCACCTGCCTTGGCCTCTCAAAGTGCTAGGATTACAGGTGTGAGCCACCACACCTGGCCAGATTGTGTCTTTAAAGCATCAAATTTCATAGGGTGAATTTTCCTTCATACATCACCTACACTCCTTTGGACAGCCACTTTTATTATTTGTTTGCATGTCAATTTCCTTATGTAGACTTTAGGCTCTTTTACTGTTGGGTTTGTGTGTTGTTTATTCGTTTATTCCTTCTTGCGCCATGATGGTGTTTTGCATTTGCTTTTGCACCTTCCTGCTACTGCCCTCACTGAACTTCAGCTCCTTTCCTTTTCATCTACCTGCTGATACCTATGCATTATTTAAGAGTCATCTGAAATGTGATAGTCTGGGAGAAACAGATTGTTCGGTTGGAATTAATCACAACTTCAACGCCACTTTGCTTCATTCTCTTTCACAGCTATTTCCTTCTGCTGTGTATTTTACTTATTGATGCCTCACTCTCACCCCAGAGACACACGCCTCCACACACTCTGCTGTAAGCTCCTTAAGGACAGGCATCCTGGTTATCCCAGCACAGGAATAGTACCTTCTTCACACATTACAGATACCTCATAAGTGTGAATTGAATGAATGACACATTTCAGGGCCTTATTAAGATCGTTTCAAAACCATCTATTCCCTGATGACTCACAAATTTATATCTCCAGCCTGGACCTCTCTTTACCTATCTTGTACTCACATATCCAAGTATCTACTTAATCCCTTGCCTTCCCAATTAGAATCAAAAACTTATCATGACCAGAGAACTCTTGTTTTTTTTTTCTCTTCCTTATCTCAAGTAAAAGTCCATTTACAGCACTGCAGTACTATTTTCTCAGCTCACTGACAAATCTGTTTTTCTTCAAGTGAGAGAGAAGCTCGTAGAAAATGGGAAGTCATTGAAGACCAACTTCATTATTTTAGCTCTTTGAACTCAGCCTTGTGGTATGATGTGTGACGTGAAAAAAAATTACATTAAAAACTGACTGAGTTATCCTTGCAGAATATTGATAATAGTTGTTTGCTTAGTTGGTTGGTTGGTTTACAAAATCAGATCACTTCTGGGTCACAAGTTTCCCTTGTGACCAAGGCAAATGGTTTGTAGGTACAACCATTTACAGCACTGCAGTACCGCTCAGGCCAAACCTGAGCATAAGCCTTGATTTCTCCTTTCCACATGGTATTCATGAATAAGACCTGTCAGTTCATTACCAAAATATATCCGAGTCTTACAGATTTTTACCATCTCCTTTTCCACAGCTTTGGTCCAAGCCATCATCATTTCTTACCTGGAATAGAACCACCATATTCTTTCCTGAACTACATTCAGAGCCTCCTAATTGGTCTACCTGCCTTCATTATTACTTCCCTAAAATTGGTTCCCCATACATTTGCCAGAGAAACTTCTCTAGGGCGTACATCAGATCATAACATCCCCATTTTAAAACTTCTCCAATGGCTTCTACTTAGAATTAAATGTAAATTTCTAACCACATTATCCAATGGCCCACTTAATCTGACCTCTGAGTAACTTCTAGCTTGTCTCTCTCCTCTTTGTTCACATGGTATGGTTCCATTTACCCACTTTCTGTCACTCAAACATGACAAAGAAACTTTTTCTTACGTAGGAACTTTGTTCTTATAATTTGAGCTCGAAATGCTTGTCTTTCAGAGCTTCCCCCTCAAGTCCTCAGAAGTCTTCCCTGACCACCTTGGATAATGAGCATCCTGTGATTTCAAATTCTCTGTAGACCATACTGGGTGCAGTGCAGGATGCATTTGTTACCTGCACTTTCCAACTAGAATGAGTTATGAGTTATCTACAATAGTACTTGCCTTAATATGTATTTATGGACTGACTAACTGCTGGACTAATGCCATCTCAGTGACAGTCTGCCTTGCTGTCTAGGCGGCCAGATCCTTTTCCTGTGGTAAGAATTGTGCCCTGTCTTGTAGCTCTCCACGCATATCACAGCCTTTTCTTATGCTTGACTGTGAGCTCCTTGGAAGCAGATACCACACTTGTATCACCACTGCCTCTCAGAGAACACGGCACAGATGAGTGCATGTGTTTTCTCTTTAATCCTGTAATCACTCCTCTTTCATTCTTTTTCTAATGAAATTGCTTGTTAGTTATAGGAAACTTAAATTCCTATTAGAGCCTTTTAAAACTGAGATTGGGGAATTGATGAGGCCTATAATTGGTAAAAGAAACTCTGACCTAAGGTACTTGCCTAATGAAATAATGTGGTAGGAAGGCAGTGGGAATAGTTTCACTTAATAGAGGAGATGAAGATTTGATGCTCCTGGTGTCAGTTTATTAGGCAGGAAAACCAATGCGATTAATTCACTGAAAAAAATGATCTGTCAGAAAAGTTTGTCTTCTCTGTAAGCTGAGAGACTGGCTTATGTCTTCTCACAAATTACAGCCCTTTTACTTATATTAACATGATTAAATGTTTATCTTTATTATAAAATTTTAGATAATATAACTTAATATTATACATGGAACATTGGTATTGGACCAAAGTTGCTGGCTTTACTTCCAACCAAGGGAATACTTCAGGTTCTTTGGCAGACTCCTGTGACTAAGAAGTCATCTGATTTTGTAAACCAACCAACCAACTAAGCAAACAACTATTATCAGTATTCTGCAAGGATAACTCAGTCAGTTTTTAATGTAATTTTTTTGACACCATATATCATGCCAGAATTTGAAGGCTGAGTTCAAAGAGCTAAAATAATGATGTTGGTCTTCAATGCCTTCCCATTTTCTATGAGCCTCTCTCTCACTTGAAGAAAAACAAGATTTGTCAATGAGTAATAATACCCAATGTGTGGGTCCAAAGATACTTGCACTTTTACTTTTATGATTTTATTTTTTATTTTTCTGAGACAAGGTCTCACTGTATTGCGCAGGCTGGAGCGCAGTGGTGGGATCTCAGCTCACTGCCATCTCTGTCTTCCTGGCTCAAACAATCCTCCCACCTCAGCCTTCTGAGTAGCTGAGATTACAGGGGTACACCACTACACCTGGCTAATTTTTGTATTTTAGTAGAGATGAGGTTTTACCATGTTGGCCAAGCTGGTCTTGAACTCCTGACCTCAGATGATCCACCTGCCTCAGCCTCCCAACGTGCTGAGATTACAGGTGTGAGTCACCACACCTGGCTGGTATTTGCACTTTTAAAATAAAAATTCCTGAAAAGAACAATCACTTAAGAGTAATCATCCATAGGGGAATTTCAGACATAATGTTAATTTGTATCATATCATTAAAACACCCATGTGCCATAGTCTTAATGTCTACTCTAACAATGATATAGTAAACTAGCAGAGTTAAAAAATGGTTGCATGTAGCTTAGTTATAGTTGACTAAAATATCGCAGGTGTACTTATTAAGATCTGGCTTCACTCTGGGATCCAGAAAAATCCTGCAAAGTACCTTGCAGAGCATTATGGGGAACTCTCTGTGCCTTTCTCACCTCCGTTTCGCTGAGTTCACAATGGACACGAGTAGAGCAGCTGCAGAGAGCATGCACTAGGTAGATCCTTCAAAGCCAACAGGTTCAAAATGAGCTCATTATTTTCTTCTCCTTTCTTTAAGATGCATGTCCCTTATTTATTTCCTGTTTGGTTGGCAGCATTGCTAAACAAGCAACCACTTAAGACAGAAGCCTGGGGTCATCTCAGAAACATGATTCTTTCTTCATTTCCATGTATATCCAGTCATCAAAACCTATAAATTTGACCTCTTCTCTTCACTACCACTCTTTCAGATTAGTTCAGATCTTCACAACATTTACCTTGGACTATTGTAATAGAATACCATCTGATCCTTTCTGTATCTAGTATAGTTTTCCACAAATCTATCCTCCATACTTCTAGCAAGTTCCTAAAAACAAATTCTTTCCTTGTTCCCTTTTGCCTGTAGAATTAATCCCAAACTACGGCAAATGTAGCTGTTTATCCTTTATGACCACATCTTGACCTCTTCATGGTACAGCTTTATTTTCTGACAGTCAGCCATGGAATTCAATGTCTTGGCCTCTTTGAGCACCCTGGCTGTTCTCTAAAAGCTCCTTGTTCTTTCCTGCTTCTGTGACTTGCTTCTGTAGATGTTGCTCTCAGTACTTGAAATGCACATCTCTTGCTATGTGCCAGCTTTGATCTAACCACTTGACATGAATTACTTTATTAAATTCCTACAACAATGCTCTGAGGTAGATAATACAGCCAATGCCTTCACTTCCTTGTGTCATTGTGACTTAACTCTGATTTCAGTCATCTCCACGGCCATTCCTGAGGCCACTCCTATGTGTCTGGTAAGATTGTGGTCAGATGGCACATCCCCTGGGAAATCTTTCTGACTGTTATGATCTCTGGGCAGAGTGTGTTGCTATCCAAAGTAACAGAGTGTGTTACTTTGTGTAGCAATTACCCCCCAATGTACACATTTATCTCGATGTCTACTGCTTTGACTGGCAAATGCTTCTTTGCTGCCTGTGGTAAACTGTGAAGAGACTGAGAGCAGAGTGTTTAGTATTTATTTATTCACTTAATTTATTGTCATTATTTTTGTATCACATGGTATAGTACTTAGTGTCTGGTAGGCACTCAGTAAATGTTAAAAAGAAGTATCACAGCTGACATAATTGATCCCTTGCTATATGTGAGGTTTGTTCTAACCACTTTACATGAATTACTTTATTAAGTCCCTACAACAATGCTTTTGAGGTAGACAACACAGCCAATGCTTCCAGTGCCCTGTGTCACTGTGACATAACTCAGATTTCAGCCATCACTATGGCAGAGAGTTTTGTGTGAGCTCAGACTTGTGCTCAGTGTCTCACCCCATGCACAAGTATCAGTCTGCCTGTTCAGGCCTTCTCTAAGGTGCAGGAAGTCACTAGATTCTTTTATGTCCTGGCACGGAAGTGAAGTGGATTTAACATTGTCAGGGCAACCCTCAACCACAGATGCACAAGAGCTGGTGGGTAAATTCTCTAGCTTCCCACCCTTTGAATGGACAATTCTAAAAGGCATTTTGTATACTCTTGGAAGTCTCAGCTGAGTCAAACTTCCATTGCTTATAGAAGCGACTTCTATAATTTACTCCTATTATAGCTGTCTCACTCTTGTCATTCATAACTCCTTCCAGAGGCATCTCCCAAGCCAAATACCTGCATCCAAGATCTTGTCATGTTCTATTTTTGAGAAACCCAAATGAAGATAAGTACTATTCCTGTCCCCAGTGTATTTGAAACAGAGGCACAGAGAGGCTAAGTAACTTACGTAAGACTTTACACCTGGAAAGTGAAAGAGACTGAATTTGAACTCAGATAATCTGGCTGCAGAGCCAGCCCATTCCTGTCACTCTATACTCAATGAGGTTTATAACAGATGTAGGGGTCTCAAACTGTCTAATATTACCTACCTACCCTTATCATGTTTAAAACTTGTCTTGGCTGGAAGATTAAGTTTTCATATCTCTTTCGTAGTTTGGAAGCAAGGGCATCCTGCTTCTTTAGATTTTTCTCCTTCTTTCAAATGAATTCCCACTTTTAAGCTCCAAAGTGTTTTTTTTTTTTCCCCCAGAAGAAGAACAATCTAAAAGAGTGATAAAGCAAACAGTATTGTAACTTCCCATTTTCAAAAGCTCCATTTTTAAAATTTCACATTGGAGGGCTTTGAATAGAGGCAGTGTGAAAAGTGGAATGAGCATTTCGATTATCATTGAGGAAACCAGTGTCATCTGAATCGCTAACTAGTTTCATCAGCTTGGGTGACTTTATTCCCCAATCTGGGCCTCTATTTTTCCTATTGTGTGAGATAAAGAGTTTGAGTTAAAGTGGGTGCTCTTACTTTTTTTAGAGTCATTAAGAATCTTCTGAACTCTGTGTATATCATCTCTATTATTTCTCCTCCCACTGTACACATCCACAAGTACATGTGTTCTTCCTTGTGTAATTTCAGACGCTGGTGTCATCTGTGGACCCTCTGGGGTTAAAAATCCATGGACACAATTTCTAAACCCTATTTCAGTTCCAGCCTCCTATGGTCTTAGGTAAGGAAGCACACATTGATTTCCTTTTGGTTTAGATTTTTTGCGAGAAAATACTGCATGGCTGGGCATAAAGGCTCATGGCTATAATCCCAGTACTTTGGGAGAGAATCACTGTGGGAGGAGAATCACTTGAGGTCAGGGGTTCAAGACCAGCCTGGCCAACATGGTGAAACCCTGTGTCTACTGAAAATACGAAAATCAGCTGGACATGGTGGTGCACGGCTATAGTCCCAGCTACTTGGGAGGCTGAGGCAGGAGACTCACTTGAGGTTGCAGTAAGCCAAGATCATGCCACCATTGCACTTCAGCCTGGGTAAGAGAGTGAATGAGACTCCATCTCAAAAACAACAACAACAAAAAAGACCTTATGCTTTCTGCTGTCAGACTCACCATAAACAAAATATTTAATGAGTCCAGGTGATTTTTAAAATAGACATTAGTGAGAAGAAACAAACATTTATATCTTAATATTATTCTGTTGTTATTCTATATTTGAATATTTTATTTTGCCATGACAGTGGTTATGTAAATGATTAACTGATAGGCATACCCTACAAATAATGTTTGTTGTACAATATAAATAAAATTTAAAGTAATGAGAACATGATGGATAGGTATTCTGATATTTCTATTTCTGATTCCAATGTCTGTGATTAAGATGTTTATGCAGATGTTTCACTGCTCTCGACTTTTCTATAAGTTATATTGATTCAATATCTCTATTTTCTTTAGAGAGAAAAATCTCATTAAGTGAGAATCTAATGGGCTGGAAAAATTCAACAGACCAACCTCAGCTGAAGTAATATATTTATTGAGAAAAAAATAGCACCTTGTTAGCTGGAAAATAATGATACATTGACTTACATTGTCCTGTATTTGATTAAAAAAAAAAAAAAAGAAGCTTTTTGCTGAGTTTCTTATACAAGTTTTATGAGCTGGAATTATAGCTTATAAGAGATGATCAGAAAAATAATGCTGGATTTTAGTCCATGTTTATATAAATAAAAGAAAGATGTTGGCATACTATACTGTTAACTGGTTTTACTGATATCTCCCTTAGAAGTGACAGAAATAATGAGGTTAGCAGTGAAAATCCTTAGTTTTCTGGATCCATCAAAGTCATTCTGTTTTGTTAATTTTATCTTCAAGCAAATTCTCTCTCACATGATTGTTAGGAGGACAGTGGGGAAATACACCTATTTTCAATTACAAGGACCACCTTCCACCTGTCTACTGATTTTCCATTACAATCTTTAAATGCAGTCAAAGTGGTTGGTCCAATCTGAATTTCTGTACTGTATTTCGAGAGAGTGTTTTGGTGCAGTCTACTGCTTGCTGTGTGGTAGACGATGGAAACTAATGCTGGGTGTTGCATAATGAAGACATACTTAGGTGGTCACAACTCCTGTGTAATTTTATTTTGCAGAGTTACACATTCACCCCTTCAGTGCCACCCCCACCCATAAGCACCTTGTAGACCTCATTTCCCTCACCTGTGCTTCTGGATCCATACTTAACATTTTAAAAGCTTCAATATCTTCATTGCCTTGGTCATCTCTAATTTGGGGTCATTCCATTATCAGCTTTTTTCACTGTCAGGTTACCAAGCTTTGTTGAAGAATGCCATTACGTTTTTTGGATTGAGGTCTGTGCAGCATGATGATCTCTCACCTCTGCTGTATCCTCACTGTGGCTTAATCTCTTATTTCTCTTACTTTCTAGGATATTTGTCAAAGCAATTCCACCAAATCTTTTTCACTTTTTTCAAACACCCTGATTGCACCATCCCCAGAGTAGATTATTTACTCTTAAGAGAGTAAATTTCATATGTCCCTAGCCTTAATGAGTTTCATGGTTCCCTTTGTCCTTTCTAACCAAGCAAACTTTTTAACCTCATATTTAAGAGCCTCCATGGTCTAGCCTTAACCTCCGTGTTCTAGCATGTGTATCTGAGGATCTCCAGCCTGTTAAGGATCTCTTGTTTTCAGAGTAGATCTTGATTAACATTAATGGCAGGAGGTGGGAGGGTGGGGTAGAGGATGGAAACTAATGCTGGGTGTTGCATAATAAAGAAATCCTCAGAGATTTAGGACATTATCCTCTCTCAGAAACATCCCTGGAGGAATAATGGCTGCTATGAATTCCGATATGTTCCTAGGAGAACAGTTACTTTCTCTTTGTTCTTGTCAAAACAAGATGGTTATGTTCACAGGGTGGGATCTCAGTATCATTAGAGCCCCAACTAAGGTTTTTTTTTTTTTTTATTTGACAGTGACTATAACATCAACACCTTCTTTGATGTCAGCCCAGTGTGGTGCTGTGCCAGCTATTTTCTGACAGTTGCCTTGAAATTTTATTATTGTATAAAGCAAGAAATGACCTTTGAGGATTTCAGTATCTGTTTGATGTATGTGTTCATTCATATACTTTTCCAACTACCATTTTAAAAGTCAAGAAATGAACCTAAGAGTTTAGTGAGAAAAGAGCTTCTGTTGTTTTTGGTTTGCTTGTGAGTTTTTACTTACAAAGTACAGATTAAATGCAGTTTGTATTTCAGATGTAAATTATATATTTTTATTGCATATGCATACGTAATCTTGTCTAACACATCAAGAAGGGATAAAAAATATCTTGAGGATGTGATAAAACTTTTTGGAGGAAAGAAAAATTTACTCTCTCATAAATTAAGTAATAAAATTAGCATTCTGTCATAACTTTTTGAACTTGAAATAAAACATCTTAAAATGAATAAGCTCAAAGAATTTTAAAGAGCAGATTGAGCTTTTAGGCAGCATCAATGAGTATGTTGAATCATTAATTTTTTACAGAATTTCCTTTCTGTTTCAATTTTATGAGAACTTATATAATTTCATGTCTCGACTATTGACATTACTTCTTTGCTGATTTTTAAAAAAAATTTTACAAATCAAAATTTGTAATCTTGTCTTTAGAAAATTTCCTAGCTGCAGAGATGTATGGCATAAAAATTGAACCATAGTTAAAATTGGTTCAGGCATCACTTTTACTGTGGTAATAGACACAGCTAGCACACTGATTGGTGGTTACTAGTTTCCTACTTCCTTAGATATTATTTATTTGTTCTTTAGAAAAGCAACAAGTACAATTGGAATATATTTTTGGCTTCCAGGTTTTTCTTTAAGATCTGATGTTATATTATGTTGTAATTCTCAAGCTCAGTTTCCCTTCTCAATCATGGGTTGATTTTTCTGGTGAAACTCTTCCATCCTGTTTATTAGGACAATATATTGGTTCTTCATAATGTTCTGTTGCTTGTTTCTTGGTTTTGCATATTGTTATTTAGTGTTAAATCTAATCAAGGGGAAAATTAATTAATATCTATCGAAATATTATTTCTCTTAAATTTGCCATTTTAATTTTATCAGTAAAATGTGTTAATGACTTTTACAAAATTATGAAAGACTTCTGTTAGTGTTAATAAGTTAACATACTTGGAGAGAGACTTAGAATATATTTAAATGTAAGCTTTTAAGCAATTTTAACAATATTATTTAAAATTGAAATAAGATAATGTAGGTGCAAGTGAGTAGAAACTGCGGCTTAGAGAAATTAAAGGACTTCTCCAAGATGACAATTGTAGTCTATTCTCGTGGCTATAACAGAATACCTTATACTGGGTTACTTGTAAACAACAGGAATTTATTTCTCACAGCTCTGGGACGTCCAGACTGAAGGCAGCAGTAGATTCGGTGTTTGGTAAGGATTGCTCTCTGCTTCCAAGATGGCGCCCTGTCGCTGTGTCCTCCCATGATGGAAGGTGGGAGGGCAAAAAGAATGGACAGCTCCCTCACACCTCTTTTATAAGATCATTAATCCCATTTGTGAAGACTCTACTCTCATGATATAATCGCCTCCTAAAGGCCCTACTTCTTAATGCTATCACATTGGCAATCCAGTTTCAACATTCAGACCATAGCAATGACACAGCTAGCTGCTAAGATTTCATTCTTGTTCTGATATTGTTTCTTCCTGCTCACACATCCTCTTCAAATAAATATATGGCACACACACCACACCACATATAGAATGCTTTCTACTTCAGTGATGATGGAAGATAACGTACTTGTTGATGTCTGTTAGAAAAGTATACTGCAGTGGATTAGATCTAAACTAACAAGACAGGGAAATTCATGGACAAATTTGGTCTGACTTGCTGAAAAGTGCTTCTTGTAGGATTGCTTTACTGTTCAGCAATGTGTCGTAAGCGAGCTTTATCCAGATGCAGTGTCACTCAGGACAGCTATTTTTACTCTTGAATAAGCTCACCTCACAGGATTATGGTGGTTCCCATAATTATACCGAAAATTTTTATCACTAAGGCGATCTGTCTTCCCAAAGTTTTTCTTCTGAACTTAGGGAAACTCTGTGCATACGTATTTGTGTGTGTGTTTGGGTTGGGGGTGCAGTCAGAGAAGTGAGGTGGATAGGGTGATGGCTATTTCTCCACTCTAGTATTAACCAGTGTTTCCATGAGCCTTGAAGGTTCTAAGATGCTTACAAAATTTGAGGGAATTGCAGAATGAGAGTCAGGACACATAACACAGACATGTAGAGTATGTAGAGTGCATCAAAATGAACAAACGAGATCAAGCATGGTGTGTGTGCATTTGGCGTAACATCACAGGCAGCTCTCTCTGCCTGAGAAGATTAAGGGAAGTCAACCCCAAGTCATGCGACACATTTTTCTTTTACATCCAATAGTGTCAGGGTTTCATTTTGACTCTAGAAGATCAGAAATGATCATTTTTGGCTAGCAACCATAATCTGTCTAGTTCCCATATCTACACAGCTGGCCCTGCTGTATTTTGAGAGGTTTTGGGAATGGTTTATGCTCCACCCTTGGCTAGAATTATGTTATCTTGTCTTAAGTGTCTAAGTGTGACTGATTTGTATTTGAATATATAAAAAGTCTGGGCTGCCCCAATGTTCCCTTTTAACAGAGAATGCCTAATGTAATTTACTTAATGTAATATCCGACAAAAAGGGCTGGCACAATCTTTCTATTTCTGTCAATGTGTAGGAATAGAAACAAATATCACAAGTGCTTGGTCAACTTGACAATGACTTTCAATTGAAGTTTTCTATCACAGGTTGGGCTTTAAAAATCTCTTACAACAATTATTGCAATAGCATCCACTGTGAACAGTGTTTTTATAAAAGTCAAATTTAGTAGAAAAAAATATGACTCAGTTATTTGGTAAATATTGGTGTAAATACTAAAATGAACACATTTCTCAATCTTGGCCACACACTGATGTATGTTTTTCTGTAGAAAGGATTTCATGGTACCAATTTGAAATAAATTATATGATATAGTACCTTTTCTCTATTCTCAAATGGGGAGATCAATATGGAAAATGTCAAAAGGAACCTATGCACAAAACTTCAACACATTTTCCAACTTGCAGAAGGACTGAGGGCTCCTGTTAGCATGACCAAGAGACAAAATGGAGAAGGCTGCAGAATACAATTACAAATGTTCAGTAAGGTGTGGATATTTTTTAGCAAAAAGCAAAAAATAAAAATTACTTATTTTTATGACAGTGTATTTATATAAGCAAAATAATTATGTCTATATTGTGTTCTTGGGGAGATAGTGGATGCTACATCCTGGGCCAAAGAAGCTTCTGTGTAAGTGTGTGTTCATGTTGCAAGATTGGGGGAGAATACAAATAAATAAGAAATAACAGAACACTGTGATGTGTACTATATTAGTGGGTGAGACCAGGGTGCTAGGTCTAGTGTTCATTTGGGGAATACCTAACCCAGCATTAGGAAGAACATTCAGGGAGGAATTCTTGAAGGTAATAACTCGTCATCTAAAACTTAAAGAATGAGTACAATTTAGGCAAAATAAAAGAGTTAAGGGTAGAGAGAAATAATTGCTAATGATGTTCCTGGATGTGGTAACACCATTGCTAGGCCAAAGATAAAAGAAAAAGCACGGTTTGTTCAGGGAACACTTTTCTTCATAAAAGATCTGATTTTCAGTGGTTTTATACAAAATTTAATGTAAGAATAGGTAGAATCATTAAAATGATGGGATTCACTTTTTTTTTTCAATTAGCTGTTTTTATGTAACATGACTTTCCCAGTTTTTTGAGTCAGTAGTTGAAAGTATGAATTTTCAGCCTAATTGATTGCTCTTTAAGAGTATTGTGGCTCTTCAGCATAATTGATTTCATCTCTGGAATTGGTTTTGCAGGCTTTTACATGTGTTGCCACTAACTTCAAGTATACAGCTGGTCATTTATGTAAATTGTCCATTTGAATAAAACAATAACCTTTTACAATAATTTATATCCTTTTGCTATGTTTTTCTACCAAGATCTCTGATTTTAGTTTCCTCTCTGATCTCTTTTGTTAGTTAAAAGATATTTTGTCTTCCCCATGTGTGACATGGCAGAGAAGCTGTTAAAATGATTTATTGCTCTTCTTAAATATGATGGCATACGAATAGCATTTTCCAGATTTATTTGTTCAGAAAATGTGTTCTCAACTCCATGATACTATCTACTTAATTAGAAATGTAGGTTTCTGGATATTTGTGAACTTTGGCAATTGTATATTTAGCGACTGCACTGACAGATCTTGGTTTGAGGTACTTTAGCTTGGCTTTAATTAACTGAGGCAAAATATCATAAAAATGCCAACAAATAGATTTTTTGGTTTTCTTTCTTCAGAGAAGAAAATCAGAGGACTTTCCTTAAACTTTTTTTTTTTTTAAGTTTAGGAAAAAGCCCCCCTTTTCTCCTGCCCTTTGGAGAGCTGAATCAATAAGTCACATGTTCTTTTTTTGTTTCTTATTGTCTAAGTATGTACCAGAATTGCTTCACAGGACAATTTAAAATTATTTTTTTAAAAAAGCTCTATATAAGCTCTGCGGTAAGTTCTGGTTGAGAGCCAAATTACCTTTGTGATCTTGGACAAATCACGTAACCTTTTTGTGGCAAAGTATGTTTGCTCCATTCGTTTATTGAATCAAAATGTATTGATTGTTTACCATGTGCCTTGTGTTATATTCAACTTTTCAGGGGAACTTAGGAGTGAATTTTAGAACTTAGTAGAAGAAATGAGACACATGCAAAAATTGTTATTAGACAATACATACACACACATGTAATTCATGCAAAGCAGAACATTTTAAGTACTAGGAGAGACTTAATATAAGATGCAGTGAGGCTTCTTGGGATAAGTAATTCATTTTGAGTTGATGTCAACACAGATTTCAGGTGGGAGGATTTGGACTAGTTTTCTAATAGAGTTTGGGTTCAGGAAGATGTAGAGAGAAGACGAAATGGTGTTGGAATCTGAAAAAACCACTTTAATGTAAGCCTTGTTGCTAGGAAACTTGGAACTTGGAAGGAAACCAAGGTTGAAAATTAACATTGGTGGCAGATCATTGATCTTGAACACAAAACAGGGGTTTAGTGTATATTTTGTAGAACTTCTCTGAGATGTCATTAAGGGTTTGGCTTTGGCAAGACATTGATTCAAGTGCTTTTTCTTCTACATACTAGTTAAATGCTTCAAGTAAGTCAAACTAACTCTTGAGAAACTTGCTTTCCTCATCTATAAAATGATAATAGCCATCTCATCTTTCTGTGTTTCTGTAAGAATTAAGAATAGCATGCATAAAGAGACAGTCACATAGTAGTTGTTCACTTAGTATTAGCAATTGTTATCTATACAATGAAAGGCTTTTAACAAGTGATTTATTTTTTATTTTTTTTATTTTTTGAGACTGAGTCTCACTCTGTCACTCAGGCTGGAGTGCAATGGCACATTTCTCAGCTCCCTGCAACATCCACCATCTGGGTTCAAGCGGTTCTCGTGCTGCAGGCTCCCGAGTAGCTGGAACTACAGGTGTACATCGCCACACCTGGCTAATGTTTGTATTTTTAGTAGAGATGGGGTTTCACCATGTTAGCCAGGCTGGTCTCGAACTCCTGACCTCAGGTGATCCTCCCACCTTGGCCTCCCAAAGTGCTGAGATTATAGGTGTGAGGCATTGCGCCCGGCCTTAACAAATGGATTTCAAGTTTGGTTTCTTTGTCATGTTTCTGTCATCTCTATGTGATATATTTGCTCAGAATATCATAGAATTACAGAGTCCAAGGGAACCTTAGAAGTTCTCTAATCCACTCCCCATTGAGGGTGAGTGTCCCCTTTACAACCTTCCTGATTTTATTCTGTACTGTCATGGGCCTCTGGAAGAACTTACAGTTATGAGATCATTCACTCTTTTCCAAAATCAGTCCTTTTCATTGCTGAATACTTAATGACTTGAAAAGTTTTCTATCTAGTGGTCTGAGATTCTTTTGCCTTGTAACGTTCATACATTAATTCCCTAAGTCTTATTTCAGAGATAACAAATGACAGCAACTCTTCACATGTCAAGCCTTAAATATTCAGCATAAATATGTGACTTCCTTTTATGGGTTCCCCCTATGTCCTTTCACTTCTAGACCAAATATCCTTGGTCTTTCATCTACTCATCCTATGCTATGATTGCAAGATTCTTCAGTTTTATGGTTCGCTTCCTTCGGCTGCACTTCAATTTTTAAATATCTTTTTTAAAAAAACTATTATTCCAGGACTAAATAATGTCCCACTGATGAGATCTATTCAGAGCTAAGTACAACAAATCTTCCTTAATCTAGAATCTAGACCAGTGTCACTGCCTGTTGCCTATGGAGTTTAAAAAATGCACAAAGCCAAGTCCGATCCAAAAATATTCTGATTCACTAGGTCTGGATTTGGGCCCAGAGATTGGTATTTTAAAAAAGCACTACAGAAACAATAGGAACTTTCATTCATTGCTGATGAAAATACAAAATGGTGAAAATACGAAATAGTGAAAATGCTTTGGGAGACAGGGAGGTAGCTACAAAGCTAGATATACTCTTACCCTAAGATCCAGCAATCATGCTTCTTGGTATACACCCAAATGAACTGAAAACTTATGTTCTCATAAAAACCTGCACATGGATGTTTATAGATTTATTCATAATTGCCCAAATTTGGAAGCAGCCAAGATGTCTTTCAGTAGGTGAGTGAATAAATAAACTGTGGTAAATCCAGACAATGGAAAATTATTCAGTGCTAAGAAGAAATGAGCTATCAAGTTAGAAAAAGACATGGAGGAAGTTTAAATAAATATTACTAAGGGAAAGAAGCCAACATGAAAAGGTTATATGCTGTGTGATTCCAATTATATGACATTCTGGAAAAGGCAAAACTATGGAGACAGTAAAAAGATTAGCGGTTGCCAAGAGTTTCAGGGAAGAAGGGATGAATAGGCAGAGCACGGAGGATTTTTAGGGCAGTGAAGCTATTCTGTACAATATTGCAATGCTAGGTATATGTCATCACATATATGTGAAAGCCCATAGAATGTACATCAAGAACAGACCCATAGTAAGCTATGGACTTTGAGTGATAATGATGGGTCATTGCAGATATCCATTGTAAAAAAATATACCAATCTATTGTAGTCGGCTAGAGAAGGAGTTCAGTCTAATGACAATATCAGGGTTGTGTGTTGTAGTGGAAGGGGATATATGACAACTCTGTGTACTTTCCACTCAATTTTGCTGTGAACATAAAACTACTCTAAAATAAAATTTACTAATTAAAAGTTCTGCACATAATTTTGATATCTATCTGGGCCTGGAAGCCATAAATCTAGACACTATACTCAATTAATGAAGGTAAGATACCATAACGTTTATTGCAGCCATATAATACTATTCATTATGTACCAGATTTGGAAACTGGTAAAACCAGCAGGACTCCTTTTTAGATCTTTCCAAAATTTGTACACTGCATTTTCTGGGACATAAATCTATGACTTTACGTTTATACTTATTACATCTCATCCTGGCCATTTCTAGCCATTATTCTATACTACCATTGTTATTTACAATTTCATGTGCCTAATTCAGATTATCCTAAAAATTCATTAGTTCTGGGTAGGCAATCCAAAATGATAAATTTTACAAAAGCTATTAATTCAGGTCTGTTCTTTATCATACTCTTTTCTTATGATTATAATGTATTGTCCTTACTCATTTATATTTGACATATCTATTAGTATGCCTAATACTTTGAATCACCTTTCCTTTCTAAATTATAATAATCCATGCCCACAGAGTTTGGAGCTGATAGAGAATGAGCTCAGAATGCCATAGAGTAAGAGAAGGAGCCTCCACTTTTAATCAGTAAAGTTAGGTATCTTACAGCTGTTATCAAGGATCTTATAAGATGATATTGCTGTAGCTTAGTTGGGATGATTTTGGCTGCCAGTATTAGGATCTCAACTTAGAGTATCTTAAATAATAAGAGGATTAATTGTCTTACCTAGCAAGAATGCTAGAGGTAAGGCAGTTTCAATTTTGTTAACTCTGCAGCTTTCTAATGTCATGAAAATCTTACTTTATTTTCATCTTTCTACTCTGCCATCTTCAGCAATTCCTTTCAGGCTATTGCTTCAGGTTACCTCCTTCATGGTCCCAAAATGGCTGCTACAGTTTCATAACATGTAGACATGGCAACATTGAGGAGCAAAAGAGGAACTCTTTCCTCTTCATCTCTGTTTAGAATCTTCTCATTAGACTTTTTCTCTTGTCTCATTCATTCGCCTGCACTATATCATATGCCTCAGAATAAAGCAATCACTAGCAAGAGGATCTGGACAAATTATGATTCCCCTCCAGGGTCTAGGACTGAGACTGGATCTAGAGATGAGGCCATTGGAGGATTTGATACCTAGTAAAAATTGGGGTTTAATGAACAACACCTAAACGAAATTGAGATTCTGTGAGCAGTAACAAAGGTGTTTGTGGGGAACAATTTCTGGGTGAGAAACTACCAATGTTTGTTATACTACTAAAGCTCGAAAACATTTTCTATTTTTAAAGAGTATATATTGTAATTATGCTACTAAAAATATTCTCCAAATAGTTGAGATTCTGGCTTTTTGCTGAAGACCAAGCAAATATTTTATAGGGCAAAGTTAACAGGATAAACTATTATACTGATCACATGTTAGTATTTTATTTCTCTTAAAAGCAAATTAATTAAAGCCAGTTTAAAAAAATAGTTGGTGAATGGCTCCAGATTAATTTTATGTCTGTGATTGTTGGCTTTATGTAGAGTATTCCATCCTTTCTCAGAAGGGAACTTCAGCTCTCAGAAGTAAGAGTTTCTTTATTTTTTTCTTTAGTCTGTTTTACAATAACTCTTTAAAAGGAGTCAAAATTACAGCTTTGTGATTGGAAGTAATGGAAAAATAGGACTAATTGAGACTGCTGACAGAGGAGGCATCTTGAAGAGAAAATATAATTTTCAATGAACTGGATAGTTAAGCACAAATTAAAAATTTGTTTGAAAAAGTTCATATGAAGTCAATACAATATTATTTTTAATTGATCCTAGTGAAATATAGGGTCCAGAAACAGACAATGATATAGACATAGAATGTAGTCTGAGGAATTCATGCACTGTAAATCACTCAATGCCCTTCAGAAAGAAAACTCTAGGTGAATGAAAGTAACTATTATTTAATTTCAATGCTAGCTTAAATAAAAGATTAGCAGATTTATGAGGATAGATAGAAATGTGTACCACCTATAGAGGAAAATGGGATCAGTCATCAGAATGAGAGTTCCCATTCATTGTGATTGAAATATGTGTGCAGGAGTCACCCACATTATTTCATTTAATCCTTACAACCCTTTGAGGCAGGTGCAATATGAAGCAGGTATAAATCATAAGAAATTAAGTAATTATAAATTGTGATGTGCCATACAAATGCAAGATATTTGTAGTCCATGCTTTTCTGTACACATGTCAGTCTATTGCTGGGCCTGCTGTGAATACACAAAAAGTCCATGGATCAGAGTTTAGCTATATAAGAATCATTAAGCAATTTAATCTGATGCCTATTCTCAATACCTCATCATATTTAATAAATTCACTAAATCAGGAATGAGTTTCCAATCAAATTCACTAGTCAAACCACATTTTGAGACTGAATCCGTTCATGTTACAGATATGGGTATATTTTAAAGTTGACAAATGAGTACAAGAACCCCCATACCCTGAGATAATAACTTTGAATTTTTAAAAAAATGTTTTTGATTTGGGAAAGAATATATTTTGCTAAGTAACATAGACCTGTGTTTAAAATGCTACTGCAAGGATTTTTAAAGACTGGATATGGCGTAACTGTTAAAAAAGATACAACATGAGAGTGAATATTGGCGTAGGCAGGGAGGAGATACAGAATGAAAGAAAAAGCAGGTATATACCACAACATGCATTAGGTTTATTCACATATAGACACATGATTTGGGTTCCAAGCAATTCTTTTTGTTGCTTTATTACTTGGGGTCACTGTTACTTCAGCCCAAATAAAAAAGCGCACTAGCAAAAGAAGTCCTAGAGAACAGCAGGACTCATTTACTTGACAAATTGAATGCGAAAGAAACCCGTAGCTAATAATATTTTGGAGTTATGTTTGAGAATCCAGGGAATTACTAAAGGTATAAAGCGAAATTCTGAATGAAAAATTCACGCTCATCATTCCAGATCAGCAAGTTTGGAAACAATCACAATTGGCATCTATGGCGTTAAATACGAACTTACTTGGAATTGCACCATCGTGATTCTGATTTTTCAGTTGCTGAAGGTGGAAATCAGTCACAAAAGTAATGCCTTCTAGGCTTTTCTTAAAAATTATTAAGAGCTGGATTGGGCATTTGTGAAAAAAGGAAGGAAATGAAAGAAAGTAGAAGGAGAATTATACTTGAGATTTCCGGAAAGTGGTAAATGCTATCTTCAGAGTGTTTAAAATAAAATTACATGTAATAAGTGTACTAGCTTTTTGTAGTAATTTGCACAAAAAAAGATATGATATTGTTCTTAATATTTTCTTGGTCATAGTCATACTGATACAAAGTTCATCTTTTTTGTACATAAGGAAAACTATTTAAAATGTTTTATTTCTTCTTTGAGAAGCATATCCTACTATAGGTGAGGTTTCAACAGTAAAATTAATCCTTAAAATAAATTTATGGAAGCTTTCGGGTTATCTCTATTTGAAAAGACATATACTCCCAAGTGTCCCTAGATCACAGTAAGCCTTAAATCTGGTCAAGAGCAAATGGAGAGAGAGGGGAATCAATATGCACATTTGTTTTGAGAGATTCTCATGTTTTGAGAGATTCTCCTGACCTGGTCTTCACCATACCAGCTAGATTGCTGATGTTGAAATGACAATCAGTATGTTAATAGAAAATCAATTATAGCTTCACTATAAAGTAGGTTCAAGAGTATGAGTAATCCAACAATATCAGGCTAGCTACCAAGTAATGTTGGATATATTTAAATATTGTATGATAACGAGAATGACAAAGACATACTACATCATTATTGTTGACCACTCTTCCATGTACATTTATAAGTTTAACCTTGAAAAAAGTAAGCATTTGAAATAAAATTGTCACTTTATTATAACAAGATATAACTAATTGGTATAAGTCCAAATCTGGTTGGTGTAAGAACGGTGTTATAAAACTTTGTGTTGAGTATTTTTTAAACATTACATCTCAGTAAAATGCTTATTCTTACTAAAAAGTTCTGATTCTGTCAGAATAAAGGCTTTATCACATGTCTTGAGACTTGGAGCTCTCCTCTGCACAGAGCTGCTTCCGCCTAGGCAGGGTGTGTAAGAAATTATTTATACTCTTCTGAACCAGATCTATAGATCCTCACTCTATGCCTGGCTCAAAGAGATATTTAGGAAGTGCTTCCTGGGTCACTGAATTCTAGTAACTCTCTATTAATACATGCTGTTCCTTCCTTTGTTCATAGGAAAAAAGGAAAATTTGCTTTTCTTCAAAGACCTCTCAGAGGATGTACAGGAAAATGTGGCTGATAAAGAAGATACATCCGGTCTTCCTTTGTTGGGGAATTTATAGGAGGTAGAGTCTCAGCTGTCACGCCGCTAGTAACTGATAATGTAAAATACGATGTTATGTGAAGAATTACAGAGGATCTGTAAGATTCCTGTACAACTCTTGCTGCCTGACAGCTGCATTCTGTAACTCTTCCAAGGACAAAAGAAGGACTCATTAAGTCCAGAATTTCCCCAGCTGGTTGCTTAAAATCAAACAGTAAAGCTGAGAAAGGACAAAGCTTCCCTCTTCTCCTCCAGCAACCAGCAGGGTGTTCACTTTTGACACATGAAAGACATACTTTCAAGCCTTAGGGACAGAAGCTTGGGCAGAAATTCAGGTTGTGATTCTTGAGTCTAGAGAAGTTAGATCTGGAGAAAATCAGTAGTTGGGGAAACTGAAGACCCGTGTGACAATTCAAGCCTATCTTTAGGAGAGGATTGGCAGGACAACTTCCTCCTGAATCAGAATTTTATTTCCTAGGCCCACATCCCCTTGCCTGTGAGGCACCTTTGGCCTCCTAAATCTCTGCTCTCCACAGGCAACAACTTAATTTTCTTTTTCAGCTGGATGTGATGTGATTCACTGATCTTCACCTTATGTAGCTAGCTTCCATTCTACAGCTCTAAAAAAAGTCTACTTCCTTAAGTAGGTCTTAGAGGAAACTTCAACTTAGATGCCTCCAGGCTTATAGAGTTTATGTTTTAGCTTTATATATTACAAGACAGGCCACTAGATAAAAATAAAATAGAATTATGCGTTCCAAAAATGTTAAGTTGTTTAAAATTTAAACTTTTAAAAAAAGTGGTTGTATACAAGATATGATATGCTTTGGAGAGGGTGAAATAAATTTCAGAAATACTTGGAAAAATATTAAAGTAGAGACATGGAAAGCAGAAAATATGCAGAGTGAAGCAGCATCTAGGCTGGCAATGAGACAACTCAGATTTCAAGCTAATTGTCGCTTTTGGACAGTGCATCAGGCCTTGGGGACAGTTTTGTAAGAGGTTGTCTCTTCTCTGTGCCTGAGTGATATTGTGTAATGATTGAAAAAATTATTGTGTCAAATGTGGAATAAATGATAGAAACGTGCCTATCACATCACTGTTCTCTGATGGCTGACTGGTATGTTCCGGCTGACTTCAAGACAGTTCTCTCTTTCATCACAGCTCCGTATACTCCAGGCAGAAGCTATCTGCTTAGAAGACAATCTTATTGAATAGAGCATGGCATATTAATAGAATCACAGAATCACGTGTCTTGAGGAGGCCATTAGGACACGTGAATTTGAAAAGCAGAGTGTTACTGCTTCTTGAAGATTTTCAGGGATGCATATTGCATAGGTTTTTGGGGTAAAAGAGAGAGAGTGGAAAGAAGGTATGTGTTCAGAGATGCTTTTATATCTTATAGGAAAATACATCTTGTTTGCCTATTTAAACTCATTTTGTATTGCACAGTCCTCCACAGATGTATTGCAAAAGTCAGCTAATCAGCATCTGTCTCCTTAACACTCCCTCTCCATACTTGAGGTCAATTGTCATCATCAGTCTTGTTTTTTTTTTGTCACAGTTAACTCCACTACTTTGGCTTTTTATGAAAACAAGGAAACAAAACTTTCTGTTTGCCCGTTAATTCGCGTGTAGTATTTTTAGAGCTCATTTTTAACATATGATGAATGCAACTACCTTCACATAGTTCTAACATGGAGCTTACGTGGACCTCTTTTTGTCATAGTTCTTCTCAGTATTTCTCAACATCATGTTATTTTTCCAGCTGTACTCAAAATTTGCTATTGAGCTACAATGTATGTAGGTCTTTCTACAATAATTGTATTTAGTTCTTTTGCATACTGTATGAATTCCTAACTCTTCTACTTTTTGAGAATTTTCCTTATTAAGTTTTCTCATCTGATATTTTTACATTTAGTCTCCCTGTTTCTAGGCTCTCTCATGTGTTTCACATTAAATGATCTAAAAGACAATAGTATTGGTCATAACCCTCCCCTCCTCAGAAATTGTTTAAATAATGTTTAAATTCTATAACTTGGCATCCAAGACTGCTCATTATCTGACTTAAGAGTTACTCAGCATTCACTTCCAATCTGATCAGACCCATCTGCCAAGGGGCCCTTGGAATTGGATCCCTCAGTCTTTCCTCTGTGTTTATTCTGCTCCAGCACCACCTGTTCTCAGACCTCTTCCCATTACATCCAGGTGATTTGAAACCCACCCAAGCTTTGTTCCCAGTTTATGTGCCACTTTCTTAGTGGAAACCTCTTCTATATATCTACATACATATGACAAACTATGAGTGAGAGTTATTGGTGGCCATAAATGCTAGGTTTAGTGAAAGAGACATCCTTCCTGACACTTGTCATTAAAAAAAATCATATATTCCATCCACTTGGTAAATGACAGATTTTTTAATGATTCCCCTTTCATTAGGCAGTTTGGTTATGTTTTACTATTTTCAATTATAATGGTGTTGTACCCGTGATTACACCTGTGAAGTCTTTTCTGTATTTTTCAGTCTCTGTATCATTAGTTCATCTGCTTTGTGATTTATCTGAAGAAAGTTGGTCTTTGAACACTTACATATTCCCTAAATATTTTGTAGGATCATTTTTATCCACATATATATTGATATTCTATATATCATGGTTTTATCTTTAATATATTTCATTTTAGTGTGCAATTTTAAAATGTACTTAATCTATCTTGTGTCTAATAATTGCGCTTCATCTCTTTAAGAGTCAAGATACTGTCTCATTTTCAGATGGGATGAAAAATACTGTTTTTGTATTAAAATTGGTTTTAATTATTTGATGCTTTTTAAATGCATAGCCATGAGGTGATGAATTATGAGTTTATAAAAGTTTCTCCACAATGACATCTTTAGTAGTAGTAATGATTTTTCATCTATTATTGTGTTGCTCTGATTTGGGATTTATTAAAGTTTTATAATTGTTTGATTTATTTTCTTGACTATCTGTTCTTTTGTATTAATTTAGTTTTCTATGTCGAATACTTATCATTTCAGTAATTTTCACTTTGTAATATAGGTTAACATCACATAAATGTGTCACAGCCTTAATATTATTCTTACATAATTTTATCTGGGTTAGTCTTCCGAAAGAATTGTATCAGCACTGTGTAATACTGTTGTTCTTGTAATCCTATTAATTTTTATGTTATATAGCAAAGTGGACACAACTTTAGAATTATTCACTGTTGTATTTTAAGGTGAACTGGATCTTTTATCAAGTGGATACCTCTTTATCCCCAGTACTACTTTTAGTCTTAAAATGGATCCTTAAATTGATGGCTAAATCATTTTCTTTTACTTCTTTTAATTGGTTTACTCTTTTGATTCATCCTTTGTATCCAATATTCCTTTGTAAGTTTGACTCTTTTGAAGACCTATTGTTAGATTTACTTGGTTACTTTTTTGAAGTTAGAAACTTCATTTTTTAAAGAACACATTTAGACTATATATATGTGTATGTGTGTGTATATATATACACACATATATACTCAAATATATATACAAATATATACTCATACACACACACACACACACACATATATATATCTGAGACAGAGTCTTGTTCTGTCACTCAGGCTGGAGAGCAGTGACACAATATCGGTTAACTGCAACTTCTCCTCCCAGGTTCAAGTAATTCTTGTGCCTCAGCCTCCCAAGTAGCTGGGATTATGGGTGTGTGTCACCACACCTGGATAATTTTTGTATTTTTAGTAGAGACGGGGTTTTGCCATGTTAGCCAGGCTGGTCTCGAACTTCTGGCCACAAGTGGTCTGCATGCCTTGGCTTCCTAAGGTGCTGGGATTATAGGCCTGCACCATTGTGCAAGGCCTGTCTTAGCTAATATTTTGAAAGTCCTTCTGCTGTTATTTTGTGTTTCCAATTTGTCTTCTGTCTTTTTTCCCCTTGTACTTTTTGTTTTTCCTCTTTCTTCCTTCTTTCTTGGTGGGAAAGTTTCCCAGTACTATTAAAGTTCTTTAATAGAGGGAAGAATATCATTCAATTTTCTGTTTTTTTTTTTTTATTTTTTTTTTTTCTGATTCAGTTTGGATAAGTTGAGTTGTTTAGAAAATGTCCATTCTATTTGTTATTAAATTAATTGACATAAAGATGTTCATTATATTTCATTTTCCATTTAATATCTGTAGAATCACCAGCACTATATATTCTTTAATTATTAACTTTTATAATTTTTGTTTCTTCTTTTTTCTGGTTTGCTGGGAGTTTACCAATTCTATTAAACTTTTCAAAGAACTAACTTACATTTTTAAATTTTCTCTATCATTTGTCTATTTAATTCTTTGGCTTCTGTTCTGATTTTTAATATTACTTTTCTTTTCCTTACTTTGATTTAAATTGCTCTTCCTTTTTTTTCATTTTTTTTAAGTCAGAAACTTAGATTTTATCTTCTAGTATAGATAGGCATTTAAAGCTACAAATCTCCTTCTAATCACCATGCTAGTTGTGTCCTCTATTACTCTGTTGCATTCTTAACATTAAGTTTCAAGCATTTTCTAAGTTTCTTTGTGATTTCTTCTTTGGTCTATGGGTTATTTACAAGTGGGTTATTTAATTTCTAATTAGTTGGGCTTTTTCTATATATATATAATTATTTTTTTAAGTTAATTTCAATTTAGGAAGAGAACATACTTTGTGAAAATTCATTCTTTCAATTTTTTAAGAATTATACTTTAAGTTCTGGGGTATATGTGCAGAATGTGCAGGTTTGTTACATAGGTATACATGTGTCATAGTGGTTTGCTATACCCTATCAACTCATCATCTACATTAGGTATTTCTCTAAATGGTATCCCTCCCCTAGCCCCCCAACCCCTCGAGAGTATGTGATGTTCCCCTCCCTGTGTCCCTGTGTTCTTATTGTTCAACTTCCAGTTATGAGGGGGAACATGTGGTGTTTGGTTTTCTGTTCTTGTGTTAGTTTGCTGAGAATGATGGTTTCCAGCTTCATCCATGTCCCTGCAAAAGACATGAACTCATTCTTTTTTATGGCTGCATAGTATTCCATGCTGTGTATGTGCTACATTTTCTTTATCCAGTCTATCATTGATGGGTATTTGGGTTGATTCCAAGTCTCAGCTATTGTGAACAGTGCCACAATAAACATATATGTGCATGTGTCTTTATAGTAGAATGATTTATGATCCTTTGGGTATATACACAGTAATGGGATTCCTGGGTCAAATGGTATTTCTAGTTACAGATCCTTGAGAAATCACCACACTGTCTTCCACAATGGTTGAACTAATTTACTCTCCCACCAACAGTGTAAAAGCGTTCCTATTTCTCCACATCCTCTCCAGCATCTGTTATTTCCTAACTTTTTAATCATCGCCATTCTAACTGGCGTGAGTTAGTATCTCATTGTGGTTTTGATTTGCATTTCTCTGATGACCAGTGATGATGAGCTTTTTTTCATATGTTTGTTGGCCACATAAATATCTTCTTTTGAGAAGTGTCTGTTTATATCCTTTGCCCACTTTTTGATGGGGTTGTTTGATTTTTTCTTGTAAATTTGTTTAAGTTCCTTGTAGATTCTGGATATTAGCCACTTGTCAAATGGATAGATTGCAAAAATTTTCTCCCATTCTGTAGGTTGCCTGTTCACTCTGATGATAGTTTCTTTTGCTGTGCAGAAGCTCTTTAGCTTAATTAGATCCCATTTTTCAATTTTGGCTTTTGTTGCCATTGCTTTTGGTGTTTTAGTCATGAAGTCTTTGCCCGTGCCTATATCCTGAATGGTATTGCCTAGGTTTTCTTCTAGGGTTTTTATGGTTTTAGGTCTTATGTTTAAGTCTTTAATCCATCTTGAGTTAATTTTTGCCTAGGGTATAAGGAAGGGAACCAGTTTCAGCTTTCTGCATATGGCTAGCCAGTTTTCCCAACACCTTTTATCAAATAGGGAGTCCTTTCCTTATTGCTTGTTTTTGTCAGGTTTGTCATAGGTCAGATGGTTGTAGATGTGTGGCGTTATTTCTGAGGCCTCTGTTCTGTTCCATTGGTCTATATATCTGTTTTGGTACCAGTACCATGCTGTTTTTGTTACTGTAGCCTTGTAATATAGTTTGAAATCAGGTAATGTGATGCCTCCAGGTTTATTCTTTTTCCTTAGAATTGTCTTGGCTATGCAGGCTCTTTTTTGGTTCCATAAGAAATTTAAAGCATTTTTTTCTCATTCTGTGAAGAAAGTCAATGGTAGCTTGATGGGAATAGTATTGAATCTGTAAATTACTTTAGGCAGTATGGCCATTTTCACGATATTGATTCTTCCCATCCAAGAGCATGGAATATTTTTCCATTTGTTTATGTCCTCTCTTTTTCCTTGAGCAGTGGTTTGTAGTTCTTGAAGAGGTCCTTCACATCCCTTGTAAGTCAATTCCTAGGTATATTATTCTCTTTGTAGCAATTGTGAATGGGAGTTCACTCATGATTCTGCTCCTGTTTGTCTGTTATTGGTGTATAGGAATGTTTGAGGTTTATTTTCTGGTTAGCATATGTCCTATCATGATGAATATCCCATGTGTTTTTAAAGAGAATGTTTGTATAGTATTTGTTGAGTATAGTATTCTATAACTACCAATTAGGCAAAGGTGGTTAGGTAGTGTTATTCAGATTTTTTTCTTAATAAAGAAATAAAGAATAAAGACTTTTCATCTTCTTCTTATATTAATTACTGACAGGCTACTATTAAAAACCTTCAACAAAGGTTATCAATTTGCTTATTTCTCCCTCTAGTGTTATCAGTTTTTGTTTTATGAATTTGGAACCTCTCTTATTAGGTGCATACATATTTAAGATTGTCATATCTTTCTGATGAGTTTACTCTTTTATCATTTTGAAATACTATTTTTGTTTCTTGAAATAGATTTTGTCTTGAGATCTATCTGTCTCATATTAACATAACCACAACAACTTTCTTATGATTCCTGCTTATGCTATATATTATTTCCATCTTTTTATTTTCTTTTTTTTGTTTTTGTTTTTAAGAACAGCTTTATTGAAGTGTAAGTGATCTACAAAACCCCATACATATTTAATAAGTACAATTTGATGAGCTTACACATATGCACATACCCTTGAAACCATCACCACAATCAAAGCAATAGATACACCCATCATCTCCAAAAGTTTCCTGATGCCTCTTTTTTGTTCTGTTCTGTTTTTTTTTTGTTGTTGTAAGAACACTTACTGTGACATCTACCCTTTTAACAATTTTTTTTTTATTATACTTTAAGTTCTAGGGTACATGTGCATAATGTGCAGGTTTGTTACATATGTATACATGTGCCATGTTGGTGTGCTGCACCCATCAACTCGTCAGCACCCATCAATTCATCATTTATATCAGGTATAACTCCCCAATGCAATCCCTCCCCCCTCCCCCTTCCCCATGATAGGCCCCATTGTGTGATGTTCCCCTTCCCGAGTCCAAGTGAGCTCATTATTCAGTTCCCACCTATGAGTGAGAACATGCGGTGTTTGGTTTTCTCTTCTTGTGATAGTTTGCTAAGAATGATGGTTTCCAGCTGCATCCATGTCCCTACAAAGGACGCAAACTCATCCTTTTTTATGGCTGCATAGTATTCCATGGTGTATATGTGCCACATTTTCTTAATCCAGTCTGTCACTGATGGACATTTGGGTTGATTCCAAGTCTTTGCTATTGTGAATAGTGCCGCAATAAACATACGTGTGCATGTGTCTTTGTAGTAGCATAATTTATAATCAACTTATTTGTCTTTTCAAATTTAAATGGACCCTTTTTTAGGCACTCTGATTATACAGGAGACTTTGTGGGGATTAAAAAGTGACATCATAATTCTCATAAAGTTTCCTGTATAGAGTATTTATTCCAAGGGTTACCAAATGTTTTTTGTAAAGGGCCAGATAGTAAATATGTTAGGTTTTGCAAACCAGTCTTTGTCAAAACTACCAAATTCTGCCATTGTAGCACAAAAGCATTTACAGAAAACATGTGAATGGTCAGGTGATTTTTTTCCACAAATATTTACAAAACAAGTAGGCAAAATTTTTCCTACAGGACATAGTTTATTGACTCCTTGTTTAGTTTTAGTCTATTTATATTTCTTTTACTGTTTACATTTCATGTAATTATACATATGGTTGTATTCAAGTCTATCATCATCATATTTGTTTTCCTTTTGTCTTTTGTTTTTGTTTTGTTTTGTTTTTGCTCCTTTTTTGACTATTTTGTGCTAATTGGATATTTTTAAATATTCTGTTTTATTTACTTTATTGGCTTCTTAGCTCTTTAAAAAAAATTTATAGTGTTTAAGGTTAATGCTATCCTATTCTCAACTTTTAAAGTCTATTTAGATTCAGTGTTATTCCACTTAACACCTAACCCTTCACAGTTCCAGCTCCAAACCTGATGATTCCCACTTCTCAATTTCTACTTCCCATTTCCCAAATATAATAAACATTCAACAGTAAAATTCTGTTAGCTTATCCCTTATCGATTGTACCTTCTTTTGCACATCTTTTTTTATATATCAAAAACTCTACCTTGTGAAATTATTATTGCTTTTGTAAAAAATAGCCTATCTTTTAATAATAAGGGGGAATAACATCTTATATTTCTGTCTGTTTATTTTTATGACTCTTCCCATCTATGGACATGACTTTTCATATAGTATAATTTTCCCTTTTTTATTTAGCACTTTTGTAGTTTATGTTTGTTGCAAATAATTTATGAACTTTTGTTTATAATAAAATGCCCATTTTACCTTATTTTTGAAGGATATTTTTATTAGATATAAAATTCTCAAATAAATTTTTTCAGCATGTTAAAGATATTGGCTCATTGTTAGCTTGCCTACGTTGTTTAGATGAACAGTCAGCAATTATTTTTTATTATTGTTCCCTGTAGTAATGTTCCTTTTCCTCTGATTGCTTTATCTTTTGTTTTCAGTGGTTTGACCATGATGTGTTTGGGTATTTCTTTAATTTGATCTTTCTTAGGACTTTTTCAAATTCTGGATCCTATAAGTTGATTTTTCCCCATTAAATTTAGCATATTTTCAGCCATGATTTCTTTAAATAGTTTATATTCTATTTTTTTTTCTTCCTAAGACTACTATTATACATATGTTAGTTATTGGATATTGTCCCCTATTTCTGTTCATTAAAAAATAAATTTTGCCTTTGTCCTTCAGATGGCAGAACTTCAAGTGATTTCTCTTTCATCTCACTGACTCTTCTACTATTTCTGGCCTGCTGTTAAATTTGTGTAGTGAATTTTACATTTCATTTATTGTTCTTTCCATTATAGAGTTTCTATTTGCCTTTAAAAATAGATTTTATTTATTTTCTGAGAGTCACCATCTGTTCTTTCATTAAGACTATATTTTCCTTTAATTCTATGAACACATTTTCTTTGGTTTTTTGAATATATGTTAATAGCTGATTTAAAGTCATCATCTGCTAAATGCAAGACCCATGCCATCTCTGGGTCAGTTTCTTTTGATGGCTTATTCTTTACTATGTGTCACTTTTTTGGTCTATCTAGTAATCTAGTAATATAAGTAGTTATATACTGGACATGGTAAAAACGTTTAGTAGATGATCACCTTGAATTCACGTATCCCAGGGTATACATTTTGTTAGGGCAGACCTTTGGAAAACCTTACATGTGTCAAAAGCCACTCTAACTGTTTCACTTAATCTCTGAACTCTATGTCTCCTGTAGGTCTTGTCAAGATTTAGCTTTAAAGCTTTGTTAGGGTGAATCTAAAACATACCTTATTTTAGCTCATTATCTCTACTCACAAAGCATGACTCATAAAGCAGCCAATTTCTCAGCTGGCTGCCTGGGGTATTAGATTGCATTAATGAGGTATCGCCACTCTGGGTGACATGAACTCCAATATCCACTGTCACTGCTTGACCTCTAATTTCTCTAACATCTCTCATGCATTCTCAATTAGTAACAGTAACTCTCTAAAATATCTTATGTATTCTTGTTCTGGACATGTATAGCTCAATCCTTGGCCAAGAACTCATAGGGAATTCTGCTCAGATATCTGAAACCTCCCTTCTGAGCAGCTACTTCCTTTCTGGCTTCTTGCCTTGCATATTTTATTTACTTCAGCTTCCTTGAACTCTAATCTCTGCCTTCTAAGAGCTGCAGGCCGTTTGCTTTCCTTGGATTCTAGCTTGCTTTGCTGAGGTTGGAAAGTTATCACTAAGGAGATAACTGGGACTATTATGGAGCTTTCCTGTTACTCATAAAGTACAGTTTTGTACAGCGTTGTACAATGCTTGAAAATATTGTTGTACAATGCTTGAAAATATTTTCTGAATATATTTTGGCCACTTTATGGTCATTTGTACAGAATGGACTAATCCAGGACAAGTTACTTCATTATAGCCAGAAACAGAAATTCCTCATGCCTTCTTTCTGATTGAGGTTTTCTATTTTCTTCTGTTCACTCTGCTGGCTTGAGGTTAATCCACTTGAATTCTATTTTATAGAAATTAATCTTAGAGTCATTACTTTCATAATCGGATTCTAAAGTTAATTCATCTCTCTTGTCTCCTTCTCAGCATTGCAAGATATTATAACTGAAATTTTATCACCTCCCTCTTTTTTGGTACAATCACTTAGCTCTACATTGTTTTGTTACTTATTGAATTAAACATGATTATTTTAAATATTATTTAATTAATATTTATTTATTTGTTTATTAAGTTTACCTACCTATTCACTATTTTTTCCAGTTCTTCTTGTATCTCATACTTATCTGAGATTCTTTCCTTTCTGCCCCAAAATCTTTCTTTAAAGTATCCTTTCCCTGGGGTCATTTGGTTGTAAACTTTGTTTTGATCCATCTGAATATATATTTACTTCATTTTTGTTCTCAAATTATAGTTTGAGAATAGAGTCTTAACTGACATTTTTTTCTCAGTACTAAGACTGTATTTTTCTAGTCTTCTGACATCCATCATTGCTTTGAAAATCTGTTGATGGATGATATATTTGTGATTTGTTTGTTGGTAATTGTCTTAGCTTACAATTAAGTAGAGTCAACTCAAGATGAGGATTCTCAGTTTTGTTAGTTGGAATCAGAAAAATAAAAATAATAATAAAAAAAAACAAGATAGAGCAGGAAAATCGCAAGTTAAAGATGCGACTTAGCAGAAGATCAGCCTGGTCCCATAAGCAGCTCTGCAACCTGAGGGTTCCACAAAAGCGTCCCCCATTCACGCTAGGGTATTGGCCTTTGGTATCCTTTTATAAGTCATGCTTTGGCTTTGGGCTGTCCCTAGAGGGAGTGTGAAACTTTTGAGACATTTCCAGTGATAAGAGGACAATTATCAATAGGAGGGTGAGTGTGGGTCTACTGTTTTGGTGAAGGAACTCTGGGCAGGGCACCAAGAGTCAATCTATTATTTCAGGCTGTAAGAAGATCTCTTTGTCCTTGGTATTGTACTGTTTTACCAGTCTCTTGGTGCAAATTTCTTTTTATATATTCTGCTTGGAAAAAATTTTGTTTCCTGAACCTGAAGATTCAATTATGGAAAATTGAAACTTCTTTTTTTTTTAATATTGTCTCTTCTAGATGACAAAATTTAAGAGTAAATGCCTCCTTAAACTTTTTGCCTTATTCGCTTGCCTTGACTTAGGCTTGGCCCTGGTCTTTGCATTCTCTCTTCTCTCTTCTTCAGGGAATCTGATTGGTCACAAGTTAGAATTTCCTATTTTCTCTTCCACCTTGCATAGGTTTTATCACTTTTTCTGTCTTTGTTTTATTTTATCTAATTATTCGAATGTATTTTTCAGTTTATTAATTCCCTCTCTGAAGTTGTACCTAATTTTCTTCAATGCATCTATGCAATTATAATTTATTTACTTAATTTTTAATTTCTAGAAGTTACTTTTAGTCTTTTAAATTCTAATTGGTTTTAATATCCTATTGTTTCTTTGTTACATCTTTAGTTTCTGTAAATGCTTTGGATATGTGTTCTCTCCAAATGTCATGTTGAAATGTAATCCCCAGTGTTGGAGACGGGGCCTGGTATGAGGTATTGAATCATGGGGTAAGATATCTCATGAATGGCTCAGCACTATCCCCTTGGAGTAAGTTCTAGCTCAGTTAGTTCACATGAGATCTGGTTGTTTAAAAGGGGCTTCCTCCTCCATGTCTCTCTTGTACTCCCACTCTTGCCTTGTGATGTGTCTACTCCCGCCTCACCCTCCACCATGTTTGTAAAGTTACTGCTGAACTCACCAGAAGCCAAGCAGATATTGGTGCCATGCTTGCATAGCCTGCAGAACTGTAAGCTAATTAAATCTCTTTTCTGTATAAATTACCCAGTCTCAGGTATTCCTGTATAACAACACAAGAATGGCCTAATACATTTCCTCTTTTATACTCTCAGGGGTTTTTAACACACTGACTTTATTTTGTGTTATCTGACTGTACAAAATCTGAATTCCTTGGCAATCTAATTCTACTGTTTGTTGCTTGTTTGCACTCTCTTTTATAAAGGCTTACTTTTGGGTAGGTTGTGTAATTTTGGATTGTGAACTTATTATTGGTTTATTTAAAATTCTGGGAATCCTGAGGTGTCTAAGATGAGGTTAAATTCCTTGGAAGAGGATTTAATTTGCTCTTTAAGTTAATTTATCTTCTGGAAGATTTTCAGGACTTATAAACACTAGAAAACAAAGTCCAAAAGCCACAGGGGAAGGATTGTGGATTATGCATTTTTAGAAGAATTCCTTTTTTTTGCTACTCCAAACCAGAAATGTCACAAATATTTCCCTTGTCACTTACCCCTGTTAAGGTGCATTTAAAAAAAATTATCCACCCTTTTGGACTTTTGAGTGCTGTAAACTCCAACAGCTCATCTTTTGCAAGCCTAAAATCTTCTCCACTATTTCCTATAAGGCTATTAAAATCCAAGGTTCCAAGATCCTAGTGTTAGTAAACACCACCAAAATACCCATAATTTTTGCACTAGGATGTTAACCATTGTTTCAACTCTGTCTTCATTTTGCCCTTGTGAGAGATCATTCTTGCTTTTTGTGAATTCAAAAGTGCATTTTAAAGTATGTTTGTTGTTATGCATTTCTAAATGTTTTGAAGCAGAAGAGTGTTTGAGAATTATTAGTGTCTATATTGCCAGAAGCATAAATCTACTTTATTGAGCACAATGTAGCTTTTATTTTTGTTTCCTTTTTCCATCATACTTTGATAGTGGGATATGGTGGTATTCAACTATAATTCCATTTGCTTAGATTGTTTATTTTTTGAATTTAGATTTTTTGGGTTTTCTGTGCTTATGTGCTTTCCACATTGCAAAATTTGTTTCTGCTGAATTATTTCTGTTGTTTATGTTCTCCATCAAAATTGTTGAATCCTAGAAGAATAGAGGCAAAGACTGAGAGTTAATTTTATCTAATTTTTAAAATGTTAATTCCTTTGCACACCTAAATTTGTATACTATGTTTTATACATGATTTAGTGCATTATGCACTGAAACTACCTACTAGTAAAACTTCCGTCCTCTTTGGGCTAAATCAGAAATGTTATGAAAATGGGTAAAGTGTTCTTCATCTCTCTTTTCAATAGTTATTGTGAATAGTAAGAGCAATAATATAGATGTAAAAGAAATTCCAAGTGATTAGTTTCAGCAAAGGGTCAATAAAAGGTGCTTGTAGCATTTCTTAAATATAATGTGAAATTTCAGTTACACTGTGAATACTTAAAATCATATTATTTTTTCTTTCATTGCTTTTCATCCAATGAGCTAATGAGTTATTTGAGCCTCCTCCATTCATGCTAAAATTTCTGTGTTATTGATATCTTTTCTAGGCTCTTGATGTTCCTCTTTCTGTCTGTTTTTGTGGGATGTGTGTGGTGCTTCTGTCTTTTTACATTTTGTGCTGGTGGTGTGTGTATACCAGTATATTACATTGATAATTTTTTTTTATATTTCAATTGAATTTACTTAAATATAAATCTCTAAGAGATAAATATATTCATTTTACATAACTCTGATATGGTTATCACATGTGACACAATTAATATTAACTCATTACCGTCTAATGCCCATTCTATAGGCAAACAGTTCATATTTTCCTATTGGACAAATTCTAAACAATTACTTTCCTTGATACCATATGCTCAAGTAAATTAATATTCTTATTCTATTTAGCTCATATATTGGAAAATCATTCCAGAGCCAATGCAAGAAGACAAAGTGATAAAGAAATTTCATAATTTCTATTAAGATATGGGTACTAGAATTTCACTAAAACAGTGAAAAGCACTTACCAACACAGAATTTTGCCTTAATTTAAAAACTGAAATAAGATTGATTTTCTTTTGAATTAATTTACTGTTTTATAAGTTTATTTGATGGTTTTCAAAGGGGTACTTCTCTTTGAGGGTTTTATTTTGTTACTATGTTTGGTTTTAGACATTGTTGATGGTGATTGTTTTAGCCAGAAGCAAGAATCCTGTATTACTACTAAGTCATCTTTCTGGAACTTCTTCAGGACAGCTTATACAAAAAGCAAGAAACCCCTAGGGCAACTGGTAAATGAATACCTGATAGCTAAGAAAACCTGAGAAGAATTTACACAAGACTTAAGATGAACATTGTAAATGCAGCAGATAGTATAAAATCAAACAGGATTTTGAGAAAATAGTAGCTCCTCTACTACTGATCTTTTAACTTAGGAACTCTCACAGACATTTACTAGGCTACACACCGGAGCTCAAGTATGTCAGTTCTGCCTATTATTTCCAACTGATGGCATTTGTAGACACATATGGGGAATACAGAACCTTTGAAACAACTAGTTTTGCAGACAGCCCTTGGAATCTAATATGTTTATAAGAAGAGAAGCTTCTGTTTTAAGGTCTCAATAATTAACTCAGGAAAATTAAATAATATTCCAGGAAGGAAAGCTAATAAGGGAGAGAAGCACTCCATACTATTCATTATAACAGACTAGAACACTTAGTGGTAAAATAATTACAATAATAAGTTTCATAGAAATTAAGGAAATAGTTGAAGGAAGAATTAAGAAAGTCCTAGTTTAGAGCACTATATCATCTAAAGCAAGTTTCTCAAACTTTAAT
This sequence comes from Piliocolobus tephrosceles, assembly GCF_002776525.5. Classification (NCBI taxonomy): domain Eukaryota; kingdom Metazoa; phylum Chordata; class Mammalia; order Primates; family Cercopithecidae; genus Piliocolobus; species Piliocolobus tephrosceles. The sequence continues at coordinate 46,874,342 of NC_045436.1, forward strand.
ATGCCTTCTGATCATCTGGCACTCTTGTTGAAATGAAGAATCTGACTCAGCTGGTGGAGCCTGGCATTCTGTATTTCTAAAGAACTCTAGGTGATGGTGATGCTGCCAGTTTATGGATCACCATTTGAGTATAAGAGATCTAGACTCTCGGAATTTGACTTTGGCAATGGTGTCACACAGAAGGTAAGAAAATAAGTAATAAAATACTTCAAATGCAATTCAGAGAATAGTGGCGGATTGTGTGTGTGTGTGTGTGTGTGTGTTTGTGTGTGCGCACGCGCTGCAATGTATAGAATAATATATGTAAATTTCTTTAAACTCTTAGGCAATAATAACTATTTTGAATTAAAGATATAATATGTTTAAAATTTAATGAATACATGAAAATGTAGAAAATAGCAAAGACATACAAAGAATAGAATTTGTGGGGGACATACATTTAAAATAAAATGAGAAACTTCACAGTAAGAAGAATATATTCCAATAATAAGACATAAGGACAGAATTTGTGTTAGACTAACAGGTGCACATGTGGAAAGAACAGAAGCACATTAGCTCAGCTGAAAAGTCAAAGGATAAGGGTTGGTGGCAGTTCCCTGCCTTCAAATCTTACCTTTGCTCAATGGCTGTGCCTTGGGCAACATGGTAACCAAACTGTGCTTCAGCTCACTCATCTATAAAATGGGGATAATAGTGTAATCAGCCAGGAAGGTTGTTATGAGTATTTATTATTTATTTATTTTAGAACTAAAACTGTCTATATTTGCAGATGACATGATTATCTACATAGAAAATTTAATATGCAAGACAGCAACTTAGAGCAATGCCTGGCTTCTATTTGGCAGTACTGAAGGATTAGTTTTATTATTACAATAATGATAATAATGTTATTTCTAAAAATTTAAGGCTAAGAGATTTAAAGGATAGTTCTCAAAACATAGAAGCTGGCAAGGTATGGTGACTCACACCTGTAATACCAGCACTTTGGGAGGCTAAGGTGGGTGAATCACTTGAGGTCAGGAGTTGAAGAACAGCCTGATCAACATGGTGAAATCCCGTCTCTACTAAAAATTACAAAAATTAGCCAGGCATGGTGGCACGAGCCTGTAACCCCAGCTACTCGGGAGGCTGAAGCAGGAGAATTGCTCGAACTTGGGAGATGGAGGTTGCAGTGAGCCAAGATCACATCACTGTACTCCAGCCTGGGTGACAGAGCAAAACTCAGTCTCAAAAAATAAATAAACAAATAAATAAGTAGAAGATTTCTTGAGTCCATGTTGCTGCTAAATTGTCTATGGGAGAAAAGTTGGGTTATTTATTTAAATAAACAATACGGAGTAAAAAATAATGATTAAGAAAATAAAATTATCATGAACAGAGTATATCATTTAGAGAAGGATGTTGTCATCAACGAAGTAAAAATCTGATTATTAAAATTTAAAAAGTAATGCTAGACTTGAATTATTCTTAGGAAACAGCTTCTCCATATGCTTTAAACATGGGATTTAGCTTTGTTATCTTTGTCATTTTATTTCTTCCTTTCTTCTGGCATGGATTAAGCATATATTTTTAAATTCCTGGGCCTTGATCATTACCTTTGTGGGTGTTCATTATTGATGATTGATTTAGGTATAATTATAATTCAGTAAAGTTTTTTCTATCTTATTGCTTTTAGACAGAGACGAAGAGGTGTTTACTGAATTTCTTTTTCTGTTTATATTTTCTTTCCAAAGTTTAAATGCAGACACTTCTAAAAACCTACAATTACAAACATTTGCTTTACTTGTGTTTTTTTCTGAAAAAAAAAAAAGCTCCATAAAATTAATAGGCAAGAGAAAATTAGATAGGAATCCAATTGGTGGAAAATTTAGTGTTTACAAAAGGAAATAATTTCAGAGGTCAGGCATAGCACTGAAAGTCTGATGCTGGGTGTTTCCTGGCTAAAGTTGCCCAAATTTTAAGAATTTCTCAAATATATATACTGTTAAGTATAAAAATATGCTTTAAAATTGAATAGACATAGATTCTATGCTCAATTAAACATACATAAAAATGACTAAATAATCTGAGGAGAAGTCTAAGTCAAAAATATAAAAACCAAATGTATTCTAGGGAAAGACTGCTGTTGTCTTCAGGCGCAGCCCTGAACGGTTGGTTCTCCAATGATCACACCTGTAGTGCTAATGAGGAACACCTGCAGATTGAAAGCTGCCTTATTTCTTCTTGATTACCTTTAAAATCAGGAATTATGTAAAAAATTGGCCAGGTATGGTTGCTCATGCCTGTAATCCCAGCACTTTGGGAGGCCGAGGCGGGCAGATCATCTGAGGTCAGGAGTTTGAGACCTGCCTGACCAACATGGTGAAACCCCGTCTCTACTAAAAATACAAAATTAGCTGGGCGTGCTGGCGCATGCCTGTAATCCCAGCTACTTGGGAGGCTAAGGCAGGAGAATCACTTGAACCTGGGAGGTGGAGGTTGCAGTGAGCCGAGATCGTCCTATTGCACTCCGGCCTGGGCAACAAGAGTGAAACTCCGTCTCAAAAGAAACAAACAAACAAAATCTAGTAGTGCCCATTTTTTAAGGGCCATAGACAGATGAATTTGGATCCTAATGTCACTTGAAAAGCATATTGAAGAAAAATGTGCATATGGAAAAGTGAGCAAATCTTAAGGGTGCAACTCAATACATTTTTTGCAAAAGGAATATACCTGAAGATCCAACACCTAGATCAAGAAACAGAGCATTTTCTTAACCCCAGAGGCTCTCCTCATGTCCTCTTTCAGGTACTGTATCCTCGGAGCATTTCCTCCCACTTTTATATAAATGTGTATTAGTTTTTCAGGGCTGGCATAATAAAATACCATAGATTGGGTGGCTTAAGAAACAGAAATTTATTTTCTGACAGTTTTGGAGGCTGGAAGTCCAAGATTAAGGTGCCAGCAGGGTTGATTTCTCCCAAGGCCTCCCACCTTGACTTGCAGACAGTATCTTCTTGTGCCCTCACAGCCTGTGCTCATGCATCCCTGGCGTCTTTCTCGCGTCTTACAAGGGCAACAGCTGCATTAGATTAGAGCGCCCTGCTAAAGACCTAATTTAACCTTAATTTTCTCCTTAGAGGCCCTATTGCCAAAGACAGTCTAATTGAGTGTTAGAGCTTTGCGATATGAATTGTGAGGAGATGCAATTGAGCCCATAACAGAATGTTTTCCTGTAGTACATACTCTTTCCATATGACTTCTTTCTTTAACATGGTTTGTGATATTCATTCATGTTGTTCATGTAATCAGGGTTTCTTCAGTCTCATTAATGCAGAGCATTTCATTGTATGAATATATCTTAATTTATTAATCAGTTTTACTGTTTATGGAAATTTGGGTTATTTCTGGTTTTTTCTTATTGTGAATAGTGCTACTAAGAATATTGTACATAATACAATATGTATTTTTGTACATAATATTCGGCAACTTTTATAGTGGAATCACACAGACATAAGGTGAGATACTACCAAAGGAGAGTTACTATCAAGCTCTTTTCCGAAATAATTACATGAATTTCTACCCCCACCAGCATGGTATGGCAGTACCATTGTTCCACATCCTTGCTAACTCTTGCTATCATCTTTTTTTTTTTTTCTTTTAATTCAGCCTCATTTGTTTGCATGTAGTGATGTCTCATTGTAATTGTAGCTTGCATTCCAAAAGACTAATAAAGGTGAGGGATTTTTAGTATGTTTATTGAAAAATTTGAAAGCCTTCTTTTGTGAAGTTTATATTTATGACTTTTGCCCATTTTTCTATTGAGTTGCCTTTTTTCTTATTGATTTATAGAAGTTTATTGTATATATTCTGAGTATTGCAAGTTTCTTTTTATACTCCATGGCTTGTCATTTCATCTTCTACTAGGCATCTTTTGATAAACAGAAGTTTTTTATTTAAATGCAGTCAAACTTTAATGTCTTCCCTTGACGGTCACCACTTATATTCTCTTTAAGAAATCACGGTCTGCCCCAAAGGGAAAGATATTTTCTTCTAAAAGCTTTATTGTTTTGTTCTGAACATGTAAATGCACAACCTTCTGGAATTGATTTTTGTGTATGTAGGAGTCAAGATCCACTTTTTCACCACAAATGCATATATAATTCATTCAGCACCATTTAGTAAAGCAATTGCCCCTTCTCTACTGTTCTACGTTGTCAAACTTGCCATAATTTATGTGTGTAATTTGTTGTTATAACTTGTGAGTTTGTTTCTAGACTTCCTCTTTTGTTTCATATATCTATTTATCTGTCTTTGTACCAGTTACTGTCTTAATTACAAAAGCTTTATAATAAGTTTTGATATCTGGCAATTTAAAAATTCTAGTTTTGTCTTCCTTGGCTAATCTTGGCGCTTTGTATTCTTGCACAAATTTTAGCTTGTTATTTTTTATATAAAAAAAAAGACTACTGGAATTTTGGTTGTGATTACCATGAATATCCAGATTAATTTGAGAATTGACATCCTTATAATTCTGAGTCTTCCAGTGTGTGAGCATGATGCATCTCTCTCCATTTATTTTTGTCTGCTTTATTTCCTCTAAATACTATTTTGTAGATTTTTGGTGTAGATATCATGAACATCTTTTGTTAGATTTTATTCTGAGTATTTGAGATATTTAATTCTATTTTAAATGTTATAATTCTTATTTTTTTATGTGTTCATTATGGTAGCATAATTTGTTTTTGTATAATAACTGAATTCAGTAACATTGCTAAATTTACTAATTAAATCTAATAGTTTTCTGTGGACTCTTTAAAAACAGTCATTTTCATTTTAATGCATTTCCTCATTAAGAGAAATGAATTAAAATTATTTTCATTGATATTTCTATTGAAAATAAAATTGGAATTTTTATTTTAAAATATTAATTGAATAATAATATTAACTTATAGTGAAAAGAAAAGCTGGACTATAGATGAGAGTGTGGAATAGTTCAACAGCATGTGAGTAGATGCTAGAAAAACTGGAACCACTGCCTCTTCTCTGTCTTCATAAGCATAATACTCTTCAGTAAATGAGTCTTCCATTCTGGTCTTTAGTTTTTATATCTACAAAATTATGATACTGTACTACATGAGTTTAAGTTCTGTTTTACCTGGGATGGATGACTGAGATAACTTTTTGCTAAATGATTGTGCTTTAGACGTTTTTCCTTTTCTGCTTTTTCTTTTATAGTCTTGTGATGATGGGGATAATGGGCCTTATGTGACCTCATTCTGGGGAAGGGTACTAGGTGGGACAAAGTCCACCTGCACTCCCCCATCTCCTATTCAGGGTATTTGAGAACTTCTGTTGCTCCTGGATACCAGGTGTTGGCTATTGAGATGATGCAATTTTGTCTCAGGTTCATCTCTTTAGAGACTGTCCTCCACTAATGCACCCTAAGTGTTCCTATATCATGTTAAATGTTGAATGATGTTTTTTTCCCCTAAAAATCTCAAGTTCTTTTGAGTCTATGTTCTGAAAAGTCATCTGCTAGTCCTAATGCTTCTGTTACCTTTATTCCACTTTCTTGTGGGGGATTTCACTTAGAGAAAAGGGAAATGAGGACTTCATGTTTGGCCTTCTCCTCTGTTTCTTTTCCTCTTGCCTATACACTTGAGCTTGAGGTAATTTTTTATATTCTTTACATCATATCCTTTTCTCCTCTTTTAGCATAGCAAAAGTCCTTGATCTAGTTTTCTAAGTCTGAATTCGAATATTGTAATGGAAACAGGAAAAGCCTTATAGTCAAGATCATTGTCTTGCTATATGGATCCAGAATTGTTGCCAGATGTCAAAAAAGTAGACTGACCTTTTTCTTACTTTATTCATCTTGTAGCAATTCTGATTTTTTTTAGAGGCAAATGCTATGCCTGGCAGAATGGTGAGGTCAGACACAGAGAAATGCAAAAGGATTGCCTTTAGATACATTTCCAAACAACAGCATCCTTGTTATCCTTGTTAAATAATGTCATACCATATTCCTCACGTGATTTTGTTTTCTGCTTCTTTTCTATCTGACATATCCTAATAGTCTTTAACTTTAATGTGGCCATGGACATAGGGAGGGGAACAATACACACCTGGGCCTGTCAGGGGAGTGGGGCAGGGGAAGGGAGAGCATCAGGATAAATAGCTAATGCATGCGGGGCTTAATACCTAGGGGATGGGTTGATAGGTGCAGCAAACCACTATGACACACGTTTACCTATGTAACAAACCTGCATGTCCTGCATCTGTATCCTGGAACTTAAAGTAAAAGTAAATAAAAAAAAAAAAATTTGGTGTGGCAACAATAAGGAACTGCTATCATAGGACGTGGAAAGATATTATGCCGCATAAGTCAACTCTGTCTGCCTACATTAATAGATATTTAATAGCAATTGTGTCTGCACTTAACAGCAACCTTCTCCATATATTCTGATCATTGAGTTTAGCACAAAAGGAAAATGGTGAGAGGCACATGTTATAACAACTGCCCTTGAAGAACTTCAAATATATCTGTGGAGACATGACAGCACAAGACAACGCAAGAAGGCAATATAAGTTATAGGCATTGGCTATAATTACTGCACAAGGTAGAAGAACGATAAAATCAACAGAGTCCAAAGTACCTGGAGATCACTTTCTGGAGAAGTTGTCATTAAAGCTTTGACAGGGCAGTAAATTTGGAAGGTGTTGAAAAGTAAGAATTGAACCACAAGCAGAAGGAACAGACATGAAGAATGGAACTGGGTTAGAACAATGTGGCAGCCATTAGACACTCTGCTTGACTAACAGAGATTATATTGAAGAACAATGTAAAATTCACGGAATGTTTAGGAAAGCTTTAAAAAATAATATATCCAGAAGACATATTGTATAATTTTTAGCTGTTTCCCCCTTGAGTTTCTTAAAACATAAATTGTAAAAAACTAGTATCATAGGATGTAAAATTGGAAAACTTTGACCCCTTAAAGCAATAGTTATCAGATACTAACGTGATTTATGAACCAGATCACCTTGTAGAAATTCCCTAGTGGGAATGTAAGAGCTGCACAGATATCTCCTACATTTCTAATCCAAAAGTGTTGGGAGACCTGGAGATTGGGGGAAGATTTTATGGAGTGAGCCGAGGGTGTACTAGAAATATACATAAGGAGAGATGGTATAGGATGTTTTCCCCCTCGGAACCAGAAAAGGCTACTTCAAGGAGACTCTCTAGAGAGTTTCAAAGTTATCTCTTGAAGTTTTGAGGTTTTAGTGGAGACAGTGGACTGGTTTCTGATGAATTCAAAGACCAAAGATAAGGCGGTGAGCAGCTTATGGTAGAGCAAAGTAAAGATTCTGAATGGGGATTCATCTATTTTTCAGTCATTAGTTTCCTCTGGAAGAGAGGTGGGCCACAAATATGAAACAGCTGTCGCCGGGCGCGGTGGCTCAAGCCTGTAATCCCAGCACTTTGGGAGGCCGAGACGGGCGGATCACGAGGTCAGGAGATTGAGACCATCCTGGCTAACACGGTGAAACCCCGTCTCTACTAAAAATACAAAAAAACTAGCCGCGCGAGGTGGTGGGCTCCTGTAGTCGCAGCTACTCCGGAGGCTGAGGCAGGAGAATGGCGTGAACCCGGGAGGCGGAGCTTGCAGTGAGCTGAGATCCGGCCACTGCACTCTATCTAGCCCCCGCGACAGAGCAAGACTCCGTCTCAAAAAAAAAAAAAAAAAAAGAAAGAGCTGTCATGAGGTTGTCCTAGGTATTTCCTTAAGGCTTCCCAGCAACTGAACTGGTTCTCAGCTGACTAGTGGCTGTGGATGGAGTAAGTAACAAAGTGAGACAGTACGAACCACATCAGGCAGAGTACAGGTGAAGGGTTTCCAGTGATTGGAGGGGAGTATTACTGAAGAACCAGGAAAAGCTCCAACAGGAGAGAACCAACTTTGTGCCTGTCCCAAAGAGTGAGTCTTCTTGCTTAGTGAGCAGAAAGTAAGCACTTTCCTTCTTCATTTATGTCTTGTTTCCTCACCTTTCCTTTTTCACTCCATTGCCACATTACAGAGGCATCAGGATCCAAGGTTCACTAGCTGGAAAAGAAGGACATGGGGGAAAAATAGAGACCAACAAATTCCTTTCCGTTGGCTATTGGCTCCCATTTGCAGCAGATTCTAGCTACAGGAGACTGTTAAAACTGTAAGCCAGTTTGTCACGTGCAGCTGGGTGTTCTGATTTCTAAATTGAGAATATGTTTGATGAGCTAGCAGGGGTCCCCAGCCCTCAAGCGGTGGACAGGTAACTGTCTGTGGCCTGTTAGGAACCGGGCCACACAGTGGGAGATGAATGGTGGACAAGCAAGCATTACTGCCTGAGCTCCACCTCTAGTCACATCAACTGCAGCATTAGATTCTCATAGGAGCATGAACCCTCTTGTGAGCTGCACATGCAAGGGATCTAGGTTGTGTGCTCCTTATGAGAATCTAATACCTGATGATCTGAGGTAGAATAGTTTCATCTGGAAACCATTCCACCTCCCCCATCTTTAGAAAAATTTGTCCTGGTACCAAAAGGTTTGAGGACTACCAATTAAAGTAACCATAAGATTTTTTTTCTGAAATAAGTTCTAAGTGATCAGGGTCTAGGTAGAAGCCTGATTCTGGTTGGCCGAAGACATGTGTTAGTAGTTTCTTTGGCTGCCATAAAACATTACCACTAATTGAGCAGTTTAGAACAAGAGAAATTCAATGTCACTTTTCTGGAGGCTAGAAATCTAAAATAAAGGTGTCGACAGGGCCCTGCTCTCTCCAAAGGCTCTAGAGGAGAATCTGTTTGATGCCTTTCTCTTAGTTTCTGATGTTGCTGGCAGTCCTTGGCATTCCTTAGCTTGTAGATTTATCACTCCGATCTCTGCATGTCTTGTCATATGGCTCTCTGTCTGTGTGTGTCTTTGTGTTCAGATGGCATTCTCTTCTCCATGTATGTCCATCCCTGTGTCTCATCTCTTCTTGTAAGGTTACCAGTCATACTAGATTTAGGGGCCACCTTATCTAGCATAACTTCATCTTAAATTACATCTTAATTGCATCTGCAAAGATTCTTTCTGAGTAAGATCATATTTAGGGTAGGACTTCAATATATCTTTCAGGAGTACATAATTTAACCCACAACAGATGTTATGTAGATTTTGGTCTACTTGATGCCTGTACCTGGAGTTAGGGATTGTTGTTGGTATGAATCAAAGTCCCTTCCTAATTTCTTTATTTAGAAGACGTGTATACTGTACTCTTTCAAAATATACAGTGTGAGGTTCTGAGTCTGAAACAGTGTTTCTTAGTTAAGCCCAATCGGGGCTCAGCTATTAGAAATGCCACTTTATATTTTGTCCATTTTCCTCCCAGTGCTGTTACTAATGTTTCTCTTCTTTGACATCCTCTGAGCATTTTAACAAGAAATTTAGAAGACTCCTGATAGACACTGTGAGTGGACCTTACGTTAATCTGGACTGCAGTTTTTTTTTTAATGCTTCCAGTTTTTGTATACATTGCCCCATCTTCCTGGAAAGACATACCTGCTTACCTGTCTGTTATGCCTTAGTACTTCAGAGTTCTCTTTTGTGAAATTTTCTTAGACCAAACAGTGCTGATTGTCAGCCATGTGTACCAGTTCAGCTATTCTGACTGATTTTTTTGTGGGGATGGGGGACAGGGACTCTTCCTGTTGCCTAGGCTGGACTGCAGTGCTATAATCTCAGTTCACTGTAGCCTCTGTCTCCTGGTCTCAAGTGATCTTCCCATCTCAGCTTTTCGAATAGCTAGGACTACAGGTATGTGCCACCAAACCTGACTAATTTTTGTTTTTGTAGAGACAAGGTCTTGCCATGTTGCCCAGGCTGGTCTTGAACTCCTGGGCTCAAGCAATCCTCCTACCTTGGCCTTCCAAAGTGCTGGGATTACAGAGGTGAGCCACTGCACCCGGTCCTGACTTAGTTTTTAAGAATATCTCTTAAATCCTTTTCCGACTCCAGAATATTCTTTTAATACTTCCTGCCCTTCAAACTCTGTGTATTGTCTAATGGTGATATTTTCACCAATTACTTGAAATAATTGTCCACAGATGTGTTTCCTCTACTAAAGTGTGCTTTTCTTAAGTCTCTTTTTGTTTGCTGTGGTTTCTTCAGTCTGTCACAGGCATTGGCTTGCAGTAGGGGCTCACCAGGAGTTTTCTGAATTGGATCAAGTGTTCATAAGAATAGTTAAGGGCCAGTTGCTTCAAGTGAGTCTTGAAGTATATCACAATTTCTTGAAGGCCTTCTTCAAGCTAAAGTTCTCAGCAAAATCAAGGGGAACCACTGCAGTCGAGCAGCTGACAGCTTACTAATCTTGAAATACTGCTATTCAGTCTTTTTCACCCACCTGCCTGAAAGACCCAGAAGGACTCTCTTCCTTCATCATCACAGAGTCTAATTAATAAATCGGCAAAATAGGTAATGTCCAGTATGATATGATTCAATCATTTTATTGTGTGGGGTAGTGATTCTCAATGGAATAGTAAGCTTTCTTTGTTGTTGTTATTTAAAGAACAGTGATAATAATAGAAATAATAATGATATTATATTAGCTAATGCTTAGCTTGGTACTATGCTGTGTTCTTCACGTGTTTTTATCTCAATTATCAACTCCATGGGGGATAGGAAAAAATATCATTCCCGTATTACAGATGAAAAATGAAAACTTACAGAATTTATTTGTCCAAAATCACACAATTGGTAAGATGAAGTGATTGCAGTTATATCACTATTCTTATGACTGCTTTAGTCAATTAATCAATGTTGTTTTAAACTGTTAGCATCTTCTCTTTAGCCAAATAACTTTCTTAAGGGGTGAATTTAAAATTCTTACCTATCTATGCGACAGTCCTTTCTGGAAAGCTATTGCTCAGGCTTGAATTTTGTATCCTCCAATGTGAACATTTAGATAATGATGCAGTAAAATCTTTTATGGGATACTCCTCAAGATTGTTACACGTTAAGGGAGGGAATAAGATATATTTTCATAACTTTTGACTTCGATAAAGTACTTTCCTCCTCGTTGCAGCATAGAAAAGCTCTGAAATTACATCTCATAAAGAAGGAAATCTGCAATTATTTAGTTATCCCACAATATCTCGTTTTATTACTTTGTGGAAAGACCAAAACTTGCATGAATATTTTAAAACCCATGCTCACTAGTAGTGGAAAGAAAGTCAGTTTAGATAATTGTAAATTTCATTTCACACCTTTGTATTCCAAGTAAATGTTCTGTCCTGACACGGCTTACATCTTGTCTTTTGAAATGATCGAAGCTAGTGCCCTTTCTTGCTCGAGTGCCAGTCTTGTTCACATGTGAGAGAAGAAAGAGAAGTAAAAAAAACAGGGCTGAGTATCTGCTGCAGTCAACCATGTTCTCAGCTGCAAGGGAGAAAGGACATTTGGGGAAGTAATTTGGCATTTAAAGCAAGTGTTTCCTGAGGCAGCTGCTGAATGGAGCTGAATATTTTGTTAAATTATTTTCTTCTCTGACCTTTATTACTAATTAATCTTCTTTAAGAAGCATTTAAAGAGGAAAAAAGAAAGGTTGTTTTTATTAATCTTCTTTCTCTTTTCCCATAGAACACAAAGAAATGGTGTTACCTGGCAAGAGATCTTCTGTCTTTTATGAAAAATTAGACAAAGGTAATGCTAATTTTGAATTGATATTTTTTTTCAGTCTGTATAACTCTGATACATGAAACTAGTTGGCTATCCTTGATTACTGGTTTTAGATATTGAATTATCCATCAAAAAAGTAAATTATTATCTGAAAAGCCAATGGAAGGCCTTACGATGATCATCAGATTGATAAAGTGAACAGTACATTTTTAGATATGTAATAGCTTTTCAAAACATTGTGGGTAATGGTTAATTTTCTGATACCATTTTTTTTTTTTTTTGAGATGGGGTCTCGCTCTGTCGCCCAGGCTGGAGTGCAGTGGCCGGATCTCAGCTCACTGCAAGCTCCGCCTCCCGGGTTCACGCCATTCTCCTGCCTCAGCCTCCTGAGTAGCTGGGACTACAGGCGCCCGCCACCTCGCCCGGCTAGTTTTTTTTTTTTTTTTTTGTATTTTTTAGTAGAGACGGGGTTTCACCGTGTTAGCCAGGATGGTCTCTATCTCCTGACCTTGTGATCCACCCGTCTCGGCCTCCCAAAGTGCTGGGATTACAGGCTTGAGCCACCGCGTCCGGCCTCTGATACCATTTTGAAGTTTATGTTAATATATAAAAAGGATCTTGACTATAAGATTGCAGTCTCTTTGGAAATAACTCCAATTGGTTTATCATATTTACAAATGATAGGTGATAATAGCATTAGACCCTTGTTAGGGTACAATGATAAGATTCTTTGTGCCTTTATTTGGCATTAGATGACTTTATGTATTTTTTTGAATATACAAAAAAATTTCAATATGAATTTCTAAAAAAGTCATCAAGCTTTATGAAGACATCCTCATACAAAATACATATTTTCTTTGGAAATATTGAATTATATCATACAGTTGTTGAATAGCATGCCTGATTATGCTTAACAGATTACATATTTAGTTGCTAAATTTTCAAATCGCTATGTGATTTATTTACATATGTTGTTCTAAGAATATGAAAACTCCTGCAAATATTCTAATGGCATACGCATGTATACAAACTATGAGTATAGCAGCAGATAAACAATGTGTGTATGTTTTATGAATAAAACTGCTATCTCAAAAGAGATTTTTGCAGAAAAGTTTCAGACAGTTTAGAATTTTGAAGGAAACTGAGACATCCATTGAGTCCTGTCTACTTATATAGCTATGAAGATGTGATGACACTGTATGTTCATGAACATATATATTAATGAATTGTATTATATATTTTTATATTAATTAGAATTGACTGGGTTTTATTTTTGACAAGTTTCTGAATTTCTAAAAGCAAATGAGTACTGAAATAAAGGTGGCATTTAAATTTTATGGACATCGGCAGAAAACTTATTTCTAAACTTTGATTTGCAGTTGAGCAAAAATAAATTGTTAAATTTGAATTACAAATGTGATATATTTCTACATATTTCTGGCTTCTAGTTAATTCTTCAAAACAGGTGTAAAACTCCTTGAGAAAATAGCTTCTTTTCCTAAGGGTAGTCACCCTATCCAAGTTTTATCTATACTGAAATGTTAATTCAAATTAAAATATTCTTAAATGGTTAATGAAGTTAATTGAGGGTTGTCTTTTACATAGAACTATTAACTTTGACTCTGCTAATAGGGATATTAGAAAGAGAACAAATACAATATGTAGAAGAGGTTGAAGCTGAGCTGTGTAATGTAGGCATATGGAGATAAATGATAGAAAAGTGCTTGTTGAAGAGGACTCAATGGAATATGGTACAGTAAAGAGAGAAAGAAAAATATCCTGAATGACATGAAGCTCATTGGAAAGGTCAGGGATACATGTGCTTTAGAATATAAATAAGGCATGCAGGGAGCACAGACTCTCCAGGTTGCATTTATGTGAGTTTTTCTTTTCTCAGAAGTATGTATATACTAATATACTCATTTTTAGGCTTTTATTTTATTTATTTAAGCTGTGTATAACCTTAGTTTGAAGTGAATGTAACAAAGGAAGACTTGGGGTGAGGGAAAGTAATTCCCATTTGCGGGATAGAATTTTCAGCATCAGTGTACCCAGAATAACAAAATTCGTTTTTTGTTTGTTTGTTTGTTTTTCATTTTGAAAATAAAGAAATCATTCGGTGTATTGCCAAAATCCAAGAGCTTTGGCATGATACAACTCCCAAGGTGATTATGATCCAAGATATGTATTTTGTTGTGGAGGGTGGAAGTGAAATATGGAGGAGTAGCTGGGAATGGGAGAACTATGGCCAGGAGAAATGACGTTCATGTCATTATCTTTCTGGGCTGGTCCTACAGATTTGTTGAACTGGGGGTGTTTGCGATCTCGTAAAATTCCTATTAATAAGACAATACATGCTAACATGTTAACATTCTGCCTATTATCTCAGATGGAATATGTGCATTTAAATATCAGTGTTTAAATAGTGAAAAATTTAAGACATACTAGTGAAGGTGTTATTTTTAAACAAATGGAACCATTCAGCTTTTCTTAGTTATACATGATGACTAACACATTCATTTTGTGTAGGATTAATTGTGGCAATGGGCTCAGCATGCAATCTGTTGGATTAACGGACACTTTTATGTGTGCAGATACCTGTGAGTTCTACATTTGACTCTTTTCAAAAGGGCATTTAAACAACTTTTCATGAAGTGTTTTAATGTGAAGTTATTGGTTATGAGTTATAGTTACAATATTCTTAATTTTGTCATCCAAAGACAGAGGCAACATCAATGAGGTTAAAATATCTTTCAATATACTTGGTAGGTATACCGTGGTTGGATTATGTGTAAAAATAGAGACTGTGATTCTGTTCAATTTTTACGTAGGTTTACATGTCCTGGAAATAGATCAAATTTCAATTAAGGAAATTTCATGACTGTAATTATATTTTTATTATACAGGAATATTAAATTTTATTCTCACATATATTGAATTTTTTCTGGAGGAGATTGAAATAGCATATTAAGAATTCAGCAATTCTTTTAGGTACTATAGGTTTACTATATTTAGGCTTACTGTAAACACAATTTTGAAAATTGAACAGAAACTGGGTTATAAGGCTACTGTATGGGGTTACTTATGTTCAAGGACAGTAAGAAATAAGTTGTAAATACATTGTTTACAGATTGATTTTATTTTGGTTCATTATTTGATGTAGAAAATGATATAGACATGATACATGTTGAGATTTAAAAGGATAAAAATCTTGTGATATTTTAAGACTTTATTACAGATTATATTTTCTATTATTTATCGCATACCTACTATAATAATAATAAATGAAAGTACAGCATTGTAACTTGCATGTTGATTAATAAGTTAATGACCATGCATTTAAATGGGAGTTAGAAATAGTTTAGGGTTAGTGATGAAAAATACATGTAAATCTCAGAATGCTGAAATTAGGTTCTATGTCCGATATATACTATACAATGCTTTACAAAAATGTAGTTATAACATCGCGTACAGTATGCTCTCAATGAGTATTGAAACTGCAATCAGAGAATAAATCATTGAATATTCTTATGGAGAAATGATTAAAAAGTAATTATTGAAGAAAAATTTCATGAAAAGCTATTATGGTAGTTTTTAAGAATTTGGCTTTTGTGGTTTTTATGATTTTTTTCATTTGCAAAAAGTTCTTGGTCTTCTTAACTCTTCTGGGTATTAGTTTCTGTGCAATATTTTATCGTTTTGAAACTCTCAGAGCTATAAACCATAGCATTGTCTAGAATCAGCTCCTGTTACTATTCAAGTTCTTCCATAAATTCCTCAGCTATGTTTCTTACCCTATTTATGTCTCTCTTAACACCACATACTCCAAACATTCTTGCCTTTGCTTAGGTTTAAAGCTCTACTTTGAATGTCTAGTCTGCTTTCTTCTTTATTCCAAAAACTATATAATTTTAAAACTTTTTTTTAAGATGCTTTCTGAGACCTTTGTTATATTACAACTATCTTTCTCCCTTAGCCAGCCTACACTGCATTCACTCACACTTAGTTGTGGTATCTGTCATACTGTCATTGATTTCCATGTTTTGGTATATTCTTGTGTGTATATGTGTGTGTGTGTGTGTATATATATATATACAATTTGATATCATCATATATAAAAGTGCATGCACAGACATGGATTTTTTTTCTTCAATATAATTGTAAAAATGATCTTTCTGCCTACCACGTTTACTTTTCCTTACGAGTAAAGCAGACAAAATTTGAGTGAATGAGCTCCTTGAATCTCCAGGATTTCCATTGAAGGTATATTTAAATGACTAAAAGATCTCTTTGTAATAAGAAAGTTATAATTTTGCTATGTTTTGTATTAATTAGGACTACCTGGAGAATCTACTCAGCTTTTATGACTTTTTTTTTTTTATTATACTTTAAGTTCTAGGGTACATGTGCATAACGTGCAGGTTTGTTACATATGTATACATGTGCCATGTTGGTGTGCTGCACCCATCAACTCTTCAGCACCCATCAATTCATCATTTATATCAGGTATAACTCCCCAATGCAATCCCTCCCCCCTCCCCCCTCCCCATGATAGGCCCCAGTGTGTGATGTTCCCCTTCCCAAGTCCAAGTGAGCTCATTGTTCAGTTCCCACCTATGAGTGAGAACATGCGGTGTTTGGTTTTCTCTTCTTGTGATAGTTTGCTAAGAATGATGGTTTCCAGCTGCATCCATGTCCCTACAAAGGACGCAAACTCATCCTTTTTTATGGCTGCATAGTATTCCATGGTGTATATGTGCCACATTTTCTTAATCCAGTCTGTCACTGATGGACATTTGGGTTGATTCCAAGTCTTTCCTATTGTGAATAGTGCTGCAATAAACATACGTGTGCATGTGTCTTTGTAGTAGCATAATTTATAATCCTTTGGGTATATACCCAGTTTTTTTTTTTTTTTTTTTTTTTTTTTGGGGTCAGAATCTCTCTCTGTTACCCGGGCTGGAGTTTAGCGGCATGATCTAGGCTCACTGCAACCTCTGTCTCCTAGTTTCAAGAGATTCTCCTGCCTCAGCCTCCCGAGTAGCTGGGACTACAGGTGTGTGCCACCACACCTGGCTAATTTTTGTATTTTTAGTAGAGACAGGGTTTCACCGTGTTAGCCAGGATGATCTCGATCTCCGGACCTCGTGATCTGCCCACCTCAGCCTCCCAAAGTGCTGGGATTACAGGCGTGAGCCACAGCTCCTGGTCTTATGACATATTTTTAATAAGAATAAAATCTAAATTCAAATCAACTAATTTATAACACTACTGTAGGAACACATTCTCTTCACCAAAGGGAGATGGCCTCATTCTATCACTTACTGGCTTTGTGCTACTCTATACATCATTCCAGAAAAATCTAACCTGCCCTACCCAACAAAGGCATTTTTTGTTCAAGAGCATATACTCTGCTCTATAGTGGAGTCTCTCTTGGTTAAGATCCTAAAAGTACTTAAATGCCAGGTATGGAAATGGAGTAGAGTCATGGTTATTTGGAAAGCTGAAAAGAAATTAGGCCTATTGGGGTTGGGGAGAAGCCTTTGGGACTCTCAGAGAATTGGCAATTCCCAGTAAAGGACTAAAGTCTTTGAGGAAATTGGTTCCTTTAAGGCTTTAGCAGATCTGTTCATTTTTATTTCTGGTTTTGCAGCACTAAGATTACCTTGGAAGGAGAATCACATCATTGAAGGCAAAGTGATCTGGGCTACAAATAATTGGTAACATGTCCACTAGATTTTGCAAGTACACAAATGAATATAAATGTATGTTTGTTCTTCTCTCTCTCTCTATGTGTATATATATATATATATATATGATGCTGAAAATCATACACACACACACACAAGAGATGCACTCTAGCCTGGGTGACAAAGTGAGACCTTGTCTCAAAAAGTAAAAATAAGAAAACTGTATGTGTGTATGTGTGTGTGTGTATATATATATATATACATAGAGAGAGAGAGAGATTATACACACACACACACGCACACACACACACATTGCAGTTGGTCATTCATATTCATGGTTTCCACATCCACAGATTCAACCAACTGGGAATCAAAAATATTTGGAAAACAGACAATAAAAAATAATCCAAATTAAAAGACAATGCAGTGTAACAACTATTTACATAGCATTTACACTGTAGTAGGTATTATAGTCTAGAGATGATATGACGTGTCTGGGAGGATGTGCGTAGGTTATATGCAAAGGCTATGCCATTTTATATAAGGGACTTGAACATCCACGTATTCTGGTACATTGGGAAAGAGGAATCCTGGAACCATATTCCACTGGATAATGAGGCATAGCTCTCTATATTTTAATGAATTTGATGTTTTAAAAAGTATACCACTAGATGTCAGTAGCAACCTCCTGGGGTTCCCATGACCCTAGTTTGTTAACAATAAAAAATGGTACTTCATTAGAACATCTTACCTGGGAATAGTGGGTACTTAAGCTGAAAGTTTAAGAACTTTTTTTTTTTTTTTTTTTTTGTCATACAAAGAGTAGGATTGCAGGCATAAAATATTTTAGAATTATTTTCTAAACCAGTTTCTGTTCACATGTAACAAGTTATTTTTATTTCCAGTATTCTCTGTATCATTGAGATGGCAATGAAGAATTATGGGTAACCTTGAGTAATTTGTCAGGAATTGTACCTGATGCCAGAGCTCTAAACTTCTGCTTCGATGCTTTATGATTCATTTATGCTGTCATTGGATGAGTATTTGTGCTTTGGGTTTGTTTCATCCTGGTTTTGTAAAAGTGTTTGGTGCTGTAGCCCATCAGAAGATTGTGTGGTATTAATTTTTCAGCATCTACATCTGTGCCTTTTTTACTTAGTAAATTCTATCTTTAATTTTTTTCCTTAATAATTTCTAAACTTTCATGGATCTCTGTTCAGTTGTTACAAGGTATTCAACTTTTGGATAGATGCCATAGATTATTATGAATGTTTGCTCATGAGTTGACAACATAATCTAGAAATAAGAAAAAATGATATTTTCCTTGAATTATAGTACATATAATTTTTTAGTCCTTAAGAAGGAGTAAAAGTGTCTCATTTTTTTCACAAATTAATAAGAAAATTGTAGGCTGGGTGCAATGGCTCATACCTGTAATCCCAGCACTTTGGGAGACCGAGGTGTGCAGATCACTTGAAGCCAGGGGTTTGAGACCAGCCTGGGCAGCATTGCAAAACCCCATTTTTACTAAGAATACAAAAATTAGCTGGGCATGTGAAGGGCACCTGTAGTCCTAGCTACTCAGGAGGCTGAGGTGGGAGGATCATCTAACCCCTGAGTCATCAAGGCGGCAGTGAGCCGTGATCACACCACTCGCTCCAGCCTGGGTGGCAAAGTAAGACCCTGTCTCAAAAAATAAAAAATAAGAAAATTGTAGTATTGGCCAATGTTCAATAGATACTGATAATGTTATTTTACATAATGCCATTAATTTTTTATAAGGTTAGGTTTACATTAGCAGGAGGATTCAGTCTAATTTGTTGGATCTTAGGCATGAGTTAGAAATCAGTCATAGGTGATTGGGCGTGAGTCAACCAAGTGTGAAGCAGATTTGTAAGTGATAAAGAGAAAGGAAGAGTTGTTCCCATTTCTCTCCCTTGGAAAAAAATCCACTTTAAATCCATTCAAGATGTAAAGATAATTATAAAAACATTTGCTTTCCTGAAGCACATTGTACCAAGGAAAATATTAATGTAAATGTTATATCTTTATCATGTTTAAGATTTTTTAAAATTATTTTAGTTGGTATAGTGAGGTCGGGCTAACTGAGCGAGTGCATAGGCTAAGGGAGTACGTACTTTCATACTGAAGTTGTTATATTTGAGGATTATTGGTTTAACTTCATAAGATTAACACTGAGTTTCTTAAATCTTACTGAGTTTTGTATCTGTATTTTAGAACTACCAGTAAAAAGGACTTATCAGGATTTTCCCCAAGACTGTGATTGTTATTCTTTAATTATGTTTACAGGTGATGAGGCAGACGTTTGAAATCATGCTGCAGTTGCTTGGCGTGAACATCAAGCTAGTGCTGTGCCTTTCATTCATGAATAGCGCTTGCTCATGGCTCTGATTCCCTGTGCCATGACAAAGTGCTATTAAGGAATGGAAGGCACAGCACTAGCTTGATGTGCAGTTAAGACACTCTTATCATAGAGTCTGATACGGAAGCACAAGTTTGCTTGATCTAGAATAGTCCAGCCTATGTTTCCCATACTTAACTTTCTAGAAGGGGCGAGGAATAAGATCTGACTGGGGCATCTGTCTTCAGTCTGCCACTTTCTTCATAATTTATAGTTAAATGACAACTGCTCATGAGATATTTTGAATAGAGAGCGTGCCAATTTTAAACAAACTGTTTTAACTACACTTTAAAAGCTAACTTCCATTTCTGCATGTATCAGTGCATTTCTTCTCAACATGTTCATTTGCTTGCACATTTATGTGGATTAAGTTAAAACAGAGAGAATGAAGTTTCCTTTGAGCTATTTCATAAATTCAAACACCTCAGTCTGACATTCAAAGACCACTTTTCCACTGCTGCATTCTAAATTTTCTCAACCTCATTTCCAGTCGATTCCTCACCCAGATGTTGCCTTGTAGCTATACAGCCTGGTTGATCTCATATGTGTGTGACTTACTTGTTTCTACCTTGATGGTTTGCATTTACCATTCTTTCCACCTAGAATTTGACTCTTTTCTCCCCTTTCCTAACGTCTTATTCTTCATTTCAGAGACAACAGAGTGTGCAAAGGGCAATTCTCTTTTTTTATTTGTTTGTTTTGCTTTTTTTTTTATTATTATTATTTAAGTTCTAGAGTACATGTGCACAACGTACAGGTTGTTACATATGTATACATGTGCCATGTTGGTTTGCTGCAACCATTAACTCATTATTTACATTAGGTATTTCTCCTAATGCCATCCCTCCCCCAGTCCCCCACCCCATGACAGGCCCTGGTGTGTGATGTTCCCCACCCTGTGTCCAAGTGATCTCATTGTTCAATTCCCACCTATGAGTGAGCACATGCAGTGTTTGGTTTTCTGTCCTTGTGATAGTTTGCTCAGAATGATGGTTTCCAGCTTCATCCATGTTCCTGCAAAGGACATGAACTCATCCGTTTTTATGGCTGCATAGTATTCCTTGGTGTATATGTGCCACATTTTCTTAATCCAGTCTACCATTGATGGACATTTTGGAAGCCAGATAGTTTGGTTTCAAATCACAGACTGGTAACTTCTTAGCTCATTGCTGCCTGGCTGAAGCAAGCTATTTAAGCTCTGTGTCTCCTATTGCCTTCTTCTAAAAAACTGGGAAAGAAGATACTTACATAATTTAGTTACTTAAGTGAGGATATTAATAGAAACTTAAAATAGTTACTGGCACATAGTAAGTAGTTAATGTGTATTAGCCACTATGAATTCCATCAAGTCAGTTTCAAAATTCATCCTCATAAAATTTAGTGCCAAAATTTACTGTCCTTCATGCAGCCACTAATCTCATTAGCCTGTATTTCAAGGTCTAACAGCCCACCCTATCAGTACTTTTGCGTTTGGTAATCTATACATTTTAACCACTTGGTATATTCATTTCCTCATCAATAAAAAGGACAAATAGTACTTGCCATGGTCATACCTAGGGTTATTATGAAGATAAAACTAGAAAACAGAAATAATAAGATTGATCATAGTAACCATTTATCCTGCTGTTATGTGTAAGAAACTGAATTAGAAGTTTCACTTATGTTAATCTATCACTTGATACCTTATCCTCATGTTGGTAGCAGGGTTCTAAGAAAGAGAAGGCAGAAATGTGAAAGAACTCTTGAGGCCCAAGGTTCAGAACTGACACAAATTACTGCATGCTACTGACCATTACAATTGGTTGGATAGAAGAGGTGGGAGAAGTGAGGTTGTTTTACAATGAATATGCCAGAAATCCATTCTACATATGAAAAAACTTAAATAAAATGAGTTTTAAATACTTGCTGCTAAGGTAGACTTGGGACCTCTACCTGGTCTATTAGGAAACTTTACTTTTCAGGACCAGTGATTCTACAAGGATGGGGCATGTGTCCTGAGCACAATTATTCATAGCCATAACATGAGAAATGCTATTTAAGAGAGAAAGATTCTTCTTTTAGGATCAAAATTGTCAGGATGTTGACTTATGGCAGCCAGTCATTTTTTGTTCTGCCATTTGGGGAATATAATGAGAGATAAGAAAGAGCCAAGATACGGAATGAATGAGCAAGTATTAGAAAGATGCAATAGTATCATTTGGGTCACTGAATCTAGCCGTACTTGAAGTCTGTAACTTGCGAATTTTTATAGAATATGTATGTGTATGTTATTAAATAGGTTTGACTAAGATTATTTTATTTGAGTCTGAAACAATTTTAATTAATGACAATGGATTAGTTTGCAAAAATGGACACAGCAATGTCTCTAGTCTCACATGTTCTTCCAGAACCTCATTGGCATCTCCATCAAGAGGTGAGAACTATTTTCCCCTCCCTTGAACCTGAGTGGGTTTGTGTCTGCTCTGATAAGCACTGGAGAAGTAATGGTATGTGATCTCCAAATGTAGTCATAAAGTTGACATAGAAGCTGCTTGCCTATCTCTTTTTTGGGACCCCTGTCCTTAGAATCTGGCGATCATGTTGTGAGAAAGTCCAGGCCTAATGGAGTAACCATTTGTAAGGTGTTCTAGCTGACAGTCCAGCTAAGGTCTCTGCCAATAGCCAGCATCATTTGCCAACCATGTAAATAAACAAATCTTCAAATGGTCTCAGCTCCTAGCCTTGGCACAGCTCAAGTGATAATGAGTGAAACAGAGAAAAACTATCTCCCCTTGGTCCCAGTCTAAAATGCAGATTCATGAACAAAACAAATGTCAGTATTTGAAGCTACTAAATGCTGTGATAATTTGTTAGGCAGTCATAGCTAACTGCAACACTAACTTCTCCCATAGCTCCTTCCCAGGGCTCTCTTCTGCTACACTTGTCAGACCTGCTCTACCTGGTACTACCATTCCACTTTCACCTGTGCCTTTATTTCTACGCACTTTGCTTTACCAGGTGGTTATAGACATTTTGTATTCAGTATTGTATTTCATTGGCTTTGTGATATACTATTCTTGGATGAAAATGGGGTTGGAGATCCCCATGTTACTCTATGCCCCCTATTAAAAAGCTGGTATTCCAACTTGACAAATTCTACTCCTACTCTCTACTGCTATGCTAGCTGATAGCCACTAGGCACATGTGATTATCTGAATTTGAATTAAATTCAAATTAAATAAAATTGGGAATTTCTTTACACTAGCCACATTTCAAGTGCTCAATATTTATATGCAACTACTGGCCAACATACTGGACATTGCAAAATTATACAGCATTTTAATCGTCTCACTGTTCTATTAGATGATACTGTTCCAATTTGCAAATTGCACATGTGGTCCAAGGCTAAATCCCTTAAATACCAGGATTCAATGATGAAAATCTTTTTACCTAGAACAGAGCACTCAAAAGGATTTGGTCACTCTTACCCAGGTATGAGCTCTGGGAGAGGACAGAGATGAAACTCTCTACTTCAGTTAACAGGGTTATGTTTCATTTATATTCACATGAAAAGACTGCCTTTGGTAGATTTACCTAATTTATTTCCTAGCCACTGGACATGTGGACAATTGTTTATTTTCTTGAGTAAATTAGTTTCTATTCATCAGTTCAGTCTGATGTGTAGAACAGTTCAATTTCCAGAAGATAACCCAGACATATTTTGCAAATATTTGGGGCCCTTGTTCTCCCAGCAGAGAGTCCTCATGAGTACACAGGGCTCCTGTTGACTTGAAAGTGAACTCTGGCTGTGGAGAGGATATTACTCCCTTAAAAGAGAAAAAGAGTAACTTCAAGGCAAAAAGGGCCTTTATTCTCCCTGGGTGTAAGTTTCCTTAAAAGCTTGTTTATTGATTTTTCGTGTAACAACTGAGCTTGCAAGCTATAAAAGAGAAAAACAAAAACAAATAGAAGCAGGGAAATAATATCAACGATCAACAAGTTTATTCATCAGCTTTATCTCATTTGTAGTCGGTCACCACAGGTCTGTGAAATAAAAAGCACCACATGCAGCAATCCCAGTTTTTATTATGGAATCCATAGACTTTAGCTGATCAAAAGGGAAAACAAACACTTCAATTTTCAAGCAAGGGTCCATTCTCATTAAAAGTGATTGTGCCTGAATTTATGTCAACGTGTGAGGAAAGTATAGAAAGTAAGGAGAAAAGAAGAGAACAGGGTTGAGGGCGTGATGCCTGCTACTATGACAGTGCCTCCAAGTTTGATTTCTAATCAGTCTGTCAAATTGCCTGAAATACCCTCTGCTAATATTGTTCCTATTGGAAGACATAGTCCTAATTTTATGACCCATGTGATGAACCTTTAAGAAAGTCCTATCATCAGGTAATTTTGGAAAATGCTGACTTTTATATCCCCCTCCCGTAATTTTATGATGCACATTAGAATATTAGTCTCTGAGAAATCTTGCTGTAAAGAAACCTGTTTCACTTTGTTTAACCCAGCATTTTCTCAAATTGGTGGACCATAAAGCCTTCTATATTTTAGTATATGTTTTCATGTAATACTCATTGCATCTAGTTTTCAATGAAGCACATTGTAAAATGCTACTTTAGAAGAAAACATGGTTTCCTAAGTGGGAAGCCCAAAGTTTACCCAGTGAGAGGGTAACACTTTAACACATTAGCATTTATTTAGACAGACTGGTTTTCCTAAATGAGCAGGATCTTAAGACCCTGAGGATGTAGAAGAGGCCAGCACATATTTCCTAAGGAGGGCTGTTTCAGGGGGCTCCAGGGACACTCAAGGGTGGACAACCATATCTGGCAAGGCCTTTTTTGGGACATGAGGCTTTCAGAGTTATGTTTCTGGAAAGGTCGATTTTGGAAGGCATCAAATGGAAGATTATTAGTTCAAGAAAATTTAATAGTGCCGCTGTGTGACTTTCAGAGAATGTTCAATAACTTCCTTTTCTCTTTAAGTAAGTATTTCTCAGAAGAGTAGACTTGTCTTACTGTTTCTGCTTTCTCACCAACCATTTACTCTTCGATCCACAACAATCTTTCACTTATACTCTCATTCCAATAGAACTCCTCTTTCGCAGATTTTCCATTTGCCAAATGCAGTAGACTCTTCCTGGGTGAACTTACTAGCTTCCTCTATGATTCTGTATTCTACCTAAATGCTTTTGACTTCCGTATTTCTAGCTCTAGCCCAGGCTACACTTTTGAACTTCAAAATTGTATCCCCAGAGACATCTTGAACTGATGTTCAAAATTGATCCCAAAATCTTGCACTTTCATTCTCTTCCTTCTATAGATTCTTTGAAGATTCCTATAGATTCCTATTGGTTTTGACAATTGTCAAAATATTTTCTCTGTCCCATAATTCCCATTTCTTTCCTTTCCTTAGGCTTCAGCAAAACACTGGCCTCAGAGTCAAAACATAGCTCTTCCACCTGATATATGGGGACCCTGTACATGTTTGTTATTCCCTTTAATGTCTTATTTTTCTCATCTGTAAGATGGAGATAATAGTACAACCTAAGAGAGTTATTGTAATTCTGTGGAAATTACATAAGGATAAAGTGAGGGTGTTGAGAGAAAATTAAGTTGTTTTCTTTCCTCTCCCTAGGAATGAGGGCTTGGGAGAAGTACTTATTTATTATTAGGGGAAAAATCTTAGTGGATTAGCTGACATTTATATGGTAAAAAAAATCTCTTTAAAATACTATAGTAGTGAATAAAAAAGAAAACAAGTATGTTTGCGATTGGCTAGAATTCATGATACAATAATTTATCAATTTTTTTCTTTCAATATACAATGATATGCTATTGCTAGGAAAATAAAAGAAGGAAACTAAACTATCTTTAACACATTTTAGGCCAATAGAAATGATCTTGTGTGTGATGGAGTAGATAAAAAAGAAGGACCCAATGGCAGCATACCTTGGACATTTGGATTATCTGTTCATCCCAGCTCATGTGCAGGTATCTGCATTTTATAGGGTCAGCCAGCAGGAACACAGTTAAGGGTAGGATTCAGATGTCCTCATCTTTTAAGACCTGGCTACTAATTTTAGTCAATTTCATATAAACATCTCTTATTTTTGCCTAGTGGCTATCTTAGTCACCCTACTGCTATGACAAAGTGCCTTAGCTTGGTTAATTTATAAACAATAGAAACTTATTCTAATACTTCTAGAAGCTGGGAAGTCCAAGATCAAGGCACCAGCAGATTTGGTGTCTGGTGAGGGCTAGCACTCTCTTGTTACATCCTCACATGGTAGAAGGTGCAAAAGTGATGAACATCTCTTTTGGATCTCTTTAATTTATTTATTGTTACTATTTTTGAGACAGAGTCTCACTCTGTCACACAGGCTGGAGTGCGGTGGCACAATCTCTGCTCACTGCAACCTCCGCCTCCTGCATTCAAGCCATTCTCATGCCTCAGTCTTTCGAGTAACTGGAACTACAGTCATGTGCCACCGTGATGAGCTATTTTTTGACTTTTCAGTAGAGATGGTTTTTTTGCCATTTTGGCCAGGCTGGTCTCTAATTCCTGGCCTCAAGTGATCTGCCTGCCTCAGCCTTCCAAAGTGCTAGGGTTATAGTCATGAGCCACGTGTCCGGCCTACACCTCTTATATAAGGTCATCAATTTCATCCATAAAGGCTCTGTCCTTATGACTTAATCACTTTCCAGAGGTCCCACCTCTTAATACTATTACATTGGCAAATAAGTCAACATATTAATTTTGTGGGGACACATTCAGACCATAGCAATGGTAAAGAGTCCTTTCTAAAACTGTATTAGTGAGAGATAACTGAATAGAATAATATACATAGCCATGTGTACTCTTAGGTCTACTATGATAAGAACAATAATAAATGATTGATGATAGTCACTCATTTTTTAATAAATATTATTAATCTCTTTCTATGAGCCACTGATTCTAGATGCTGGGAATATAGCAGTCTACAAAACAGAAATTACTGTGCTACTCAATCTTATGATCCAGTTAAAGAAAACAGGCAGTAAAAAAATAAGTATAAAGTATTCTATAAAGGGACTATGGAGAAAAGTAAAGCTGGAAAGGGGGACAGAGCATGTTGTGGTGGGGCTGGAGTTATATATTTAAATAGGGAGGCCTGGGAGGCCTCTCTGAGAAGATCCTATTTGAGCAAAGACTGGAAGGAGGTCACAGGGTCAAAGAGCGGTTTTGATAAAAGGAATCAAAACCTTTGATCTGACTTTCCTTTCACTAAGGTCACTCTAGCCACTTTTGAGAATCAACAGAAGGAAAGATCTAGACAAGAGACAATAGTAATGGGGCCCAAAAGAAGTGTTGGAAGGGACATGTTGCAGAGATAAAGTTCAATTTTAGTGTATATGGCTTCTCTAAGGCTCATGCTCTCTTCTGCAGAAGTGCCAGGATTTAAAGAGTAGAGAGAGGGAGAGACACCAAGGAACCAAAACTAGAGAGAAATACCAGAGAGATGGGAAGAGAATCATTTGTGCTGTCACAAAAGCAAAGGCAGTGCAAGTTTTAAGAAGATATGAACAATGTACACCACTGCAGAGAATTCAACTATGAATGTATTATATCTGAAGGAGATACATCAGATTTGACAAATAGAAGTTCATCTGTGGCATTTTCAAGAGTAGTTTTAGTGGAGTTACTAAAGCAAAAACAACTGATTGAGATTGGGAAGTAATGAGGTATAGGTGGAGGATATAGATTGCTCATTCATGAAGTTTGATAGACACAAAAAAAGTAGCTTTCAATATGTGAAAATAATATTTTGTGAGATAAAAATTACTTTTTATATGTGAAGTATACTATTATATTTTCCATTCTCTTATCTTTTTTAAAAAATATTTTATTTTATTAAATAATTTTATAACCCACTCTAGGGTTTTGGCTCATGATTTCAACAACATGATCATATGTAGCAATCAAGGATAAAAGATTGTCTCTTGGAACCACTGTGCACATCCTCTACCATGTTTGTCAGTATCATATCTTGGCCATTTTGATGAAGCTTTCAAAAACATCATCTCTCTCTTACATATTAAATTTTTACCCTTCAATGTATAGTCACCAACTGGAAATCAATAGGAAAGCTAATCCAAACACATTCTAATATCATTAAGACTCAGTATATAGTTAAAGGCATTGGCTGTGCTCATAAATTTATCCTGCCAACAAAAAATATGGGCAAGTTTCCCTACTTTGATTTTATTCTGTCTCTATGACCTCTGAGATAGAAATCCACGGCCTAGGGCAGAAGGAGTTAACTGTGCTGGAGAGCTTTCATCCCTATTGAGATCTGGAATGGATCTTCTTGAGCAGTGCTTGGCATATACTAGAGGCTAAGACATATTTGTCAAATAAACAAATGGCATTAAGTAATATATTTTTTGAAAATCAGAAAATTTGCATAGGCCAATAGAAATGATTATTTCCTCCTGTGCTGTAAATCTATGCCAATGCAATACTAAAGCTTATAGAACAATATGAAAAATAAACTTGAAAGGAAATGAGAGGTGGGCAGTAGACAGAGGGGGTTACAGATCAAAGGACAATTTCCCTTCTGAGACAAAGCAGGTAATAAGTTGAAAAGAAAGTGTATTAATCCATTCTTGCATTTCTATAAAGAACTACCTAATACTGGGTAATTAATACAGGAGGAGATTTAATTGGCTCATGGTTCCACAGGCTGTACAGCAAGCACGGCCAGGGAGGTCTCAGGAAACTTACACTCATGGTGGTAGGAGAAGAGGAAGGATGTACACCTTACATGGCTGGAGCAGGAGAAAGAGTGAATGGGAGGTGCTACACAGTTTTAAACAACCAGATCTCATGAGAACTCACTATTATGAGAACAGCAAGGGAGAAGTCTGCCCCCATAATACAATCACATCCCACCAGACCCCTTCTCCAACATTGGTGATTACCATTTGACATGAGATTTGGGCAGGGACACAAATCTAAACCATATTATTTCACCTCTGGCCTCTCCTATATCTCATGTCCTTCTTACATTGTAAAATGCAACCATCCCTTCTTAACAGTCCCCCAAAGTCTTAACTCATTTCAGCATTAACTTAAAGGTCCACAGTCCAAAGTCTAATCTGAGACAAGGAAAGTCCCTTCCACCTATGAGCCTGTAAAATTAAAAGCAAGTTAGTTACTTCTAAGATACAATGGGAGTACAGGCATTGGATAAATGTACTCATTCCAAAAACAAGAAACAGCCAAAACAAAGGTGCTACAGGCCCCATACAAGTCCAAAACCCAGCAAGGCAGTTATTAAATCTTAAAGCTCCAAAATAATCTCATTTGACTCCATGTCTCACATCCAGGGCACATTGATGCAAGGGATGGGCTCCCAAGGCATTGGTCATCTCTGCTCCTGTGATTCTGCAGGGTACAGCCCCCTCCACTGCTTTCACAGGCTGGCGTTGAGTGGCTGAAGCTTTTCCAGGCACACAGTATAAGCTGTTGGTAGATCTACTATTCTGAGGTCTGGAGTAGCCTTCTTCTCACAGCTCTGCTAGGCAGTGCCACAATGGAGACTCTGTGTGCCACATTTACCCTCCATATTGCCCTAGTAGAGGTTCTCCATGAGGGGTTCACCCCAGCAGCAGATTTCTGCCTGGGCATTCAGGTGTTTCTATACATTCTCTGAAATCTAAGCAGAGGCTCCCAAGTCTCAACTCTTGCCCTCTGTGCACTTTCAGGCTTAACACCACATGGAAGCCACCAAGGGTTATAGCTTACACCCTCTGGAGCAGCAGCGTGAGATGTATTTACGACCCTTTTAGCCACAGGTAGAGCTGGAGTGGTTGGGATGCAGAGAGCAGTGTCCTGAGGTTGCACAGGGCAGCCCTGGGTCCAGCCCACAAAACCATTCCTCCCTATGGGCCTGTGATGGGAGAAGCTGCCTTGAAGTTTTCCGAAATGCCTTTGAGGCATTTTCCCCATTGTCTCTGCTATTAACATTCTATCTTTACCTATGCAAATTTCTTCAGCTTGCTTGAATTCCTCCCAAGAAAATGGGTTTTTATTTTCTACCACATGGTGAGGCTGCAAATTTTCTAAACTTTTATGCTCTGCTTCCCTTTCTAAAAATAAGTTCCAGTTTCAGGTCATCTGTTTGCCTACACATATGAGCATACTTTGTTAGGAGCAGCCAAGCCACATCTTGAATGCTTTGCTGCTTAGAAATTTTTTCCACCAGATATCCAAAATCATCACTCTGAAGTTCAAAGTTCCACAGATTTCTAGGACAGGGGTACAATGCCTCCAACCTCTTTGCTAATGCATAACAAAAGTGGCCTCTGCTCCATTTCCCAATAAGTTCCTCATCTCCACCTGAGAGCACCTTAGCCTGGATTTCATTGTCCATATCACTATCAGCATTTTGGTCACAATAATTTAACAAGTCTCTAGGGAGTTCCAAATTTTCCTTTATCTTTCTTTCTTGTTCCGAGCCCTCTAAATTGTTTCAACCTCTGTCCATTACCCAGTTCCAAAGGTGCGTCCACATTTTCATCTATCTTTATAGCAATGCCCGGTTCCTGCTACCAATTTTCTGTATTTGCCTGTTCTTGCATTGCTATAAAGAACTACTTGAGACTAGGTAATTTATAAAGAAAAGAAGTTTAATTATCTCATGGTTGTACAGGAAGCATGGCTGGGGAAATCTCAGGAAACTTGCAATCGTGGCAGAAGGCCAAGAGGAAGGAGGCACATCTTACATGGCTAGAGCAGGAGTAAGAGAGTGAAGCGGGAGGTGCTACACACTTTTAAACAACCAGATCTCATGAGAATTCACTCATTATAATGAGAACAGAAAGGGGGAAGTCTACCGTCATGATCCAATCACATCCCACGGGGCCCTTCCTCCAACATTGCAGATTGCAATTCAACATGAGATTTGGGTGGGACACAAATCCAAACCATATCAGAAAGACAAAATTAAGAAGCCTTGATAGAGAAAAGATAATTAATGGGATCACACTGTATTAGGAAAAAAAGTAGGAGGATTCTTGTTAAAGAAGAGAACGGCCACCTCTCCTTTGAGGTTGAGTGGTTCCAATTATACTTAAGTTTGTACACTGAGAATGGGAAGACAAGGAGGATGTTTACTAATATCTCTGAGTTTCTTTATGAATTAGGATCTTCTGCTGAGCGTAAGAGGGTGTATGTCAAGAGAGTGGTTGAGGATAACACTGAAGCTTCGGAGAGTAATTGAGTAGAAGAAGGTGCTGATCCAGTGCAGGGATTGGTGGACTTGACACTTTGTACTTATCTATTCACAACTTACAATTCTGTTTTCTTTCTCATTGGTCTAAAGTTAAGATTATGAATTGATCATTCATAGGAGCCGGACAGAACCCATAGATTTATTTTGTTTGTTTCCTGTTATTTTAATAAGCCAAATTTTAAGATAAAGAGCTTCATATGCAAATTTTAGATTTCCAGATGTAAAGTATAAGCCAGAATATCTGAAATAATTCACTGGAGTTGAGCAACATCTAGTGTCTTTAGACAAGGCCTGTATTCTCCTTTAAGCCCAGCCCCTTTACATTACCCAGCAAATGCATATTATATAATGCATATCACTCATTTGTGAGGCTTGTCTGGCCCGTGTAGGTGTATGAATGTGAGATCCCTGCTTTAAACTTCAGCCAGTGGGATTTGTTTTTGAAGCATGCAGTAAAGCCAGGCTTGCTTGTTTAGCCTTAGCCTAGGATGATTACAGCTTAATGGATTAGTGGTTTTTAATGTCAGGTCATCAGCTCTGGTGGCTGAGCCCTGGGTATTGAGTCATGTTAACAAACCACATAAAACAGATGGGTAAACAAACACATACCCCTAGCCAAACTAGACAAAGGACAGGATGCTCCTTTTCTCTGTATAAGGCCATTAAGCAGCCCAACTTATTGATTGATTGATTGATTGATATAGTTTCTCAAAACTATTATTAAGTATCAATCATGAACCAAGTACAAAGGTTAACAAGATACATATCCGCCACTCTCTCACAGAGTTTAAAATCCAGAAAGGTAGACAGACATCCAAACAAGTATAGCTGTGCTCTGGGTATGCCAAGGTGCTATGGGTATTCACAGCCAAGGCAATGGCCTTGAGAGCTTAGGCCTGACAGCGTTAGCCAGGCAAACAGGAGTGGGAAAGATGTTCAAATGTGGATAATTGCATTTGCAAAGTTTGGAGATGTGAAAGCATGAAGTTTAGTGCAGAATGGAAGGAAATTACCTGTTATTATAACAGAGGACAGGAGGAAAGGTTGAGAGATGAGGCTGGTAGTGTGGAAGATGCCAGGCCATGAAGGAGCTGGTGAGTCACCTTAATGGATTTGGATTTTCT
Organism: Piliocolobus tephrosceles; assembly: GCF_002776525.5. Classification (NCBI taxonomy): domain Eukaryota; kingdom Metazoa; phylum Chordata; class Mammalia; order Primates; family Cercopithecidae; genus Piliocolobus; species Piliocolobus tephrosceles. The sequence goes on from NC_045436.1 coordinate 46,906,530, forward strand.
CCTATGTATAAGAGGAGCCACCAAATGGTTTTAATTTGGGAGCTTTATTACATTTCTATTTAGGACAATCACCGAGGTTGCACTGTGGAGAGTAGATACCAAGGAGTAAGACTGGCAGCCTGGAAACACTGTCTAATGCAGTATACTGACTGCTTAACTATTTGACAGCATTATAACAAAAACTTGTACATTATCTCATTTAATTATTAAGATAATCCTGTGAGGCTGGAGTTTATAATAATTCCAGCTGTAAAGATGAGGAGATGAAAGCTTAGAGACATTCACAGATTGTCGAAAGTAGCACCGTGAATGAGTGGCAGAGGTAGGAATCAGTCTCTGTCTTGGAGACTCATGCTTGGAACCATTAGGACATATCACCCCAATTGCAGCTTCCCAGAAGCAATATATGGTTGAGGGTAGTAGAATGGCTGAAGAGAAATAATCTAGTCTTGGAAGTCAGGAGAATATGATTGACTGTGAGTGTGTGTGTGTTTGGGGTAGGAATGGGCAGAGAGACTTGGTAGGAAGAGAAGGATAATATGCAGAATTTTTACTGATCAATTAAGTTCATGGCTTCAATCATTCACTGAGATGCACAAAAAAGGGAGAGTCAGTCTGTGGGAGATGATACATTCAGTGAATGTGCAGGATTGAAAGCCCACGCAAATGCCTGTAGAAGCTGTCCAGTGGAGAAACATGATCTGGACTATCAATAGAGAACCGATGGTCCTGAACATCAAGGTTCCCATCTAATCCAGAGCAATGGAGAACATTTCCAGGAAATATGTTTGGATTGGAAATAAAATATGACCAGGAAGGAACAGTAGTTTAAGAACAGTCAGAGGAAGAAAGAGCCAATAAAAGTTATTGGAAACAAAGGTCTGAGGGAAAACCAGGAGGGTATGGTGAATTTCAAGGGGTAAAGGCCAATAAGAGTAAATGTTTCTGAAATGCAAAATAAGATAACAACTGAGAAATGCATTAAATTTAGTGGTTAGTCAAGGGACAAAGTGATGGTTAAGAGGGCACTAATCAGGGAAGGTAGGAGCAAAAGCCAGATTACTGTGACGTGAAGGACAGGTAGGGAGTGAGAAGTACATAGAAAATTGGCATTTACCTCAAGAGGTTTCTAAGTGGTAAGAATAAGTGCAATGACTATCAGGAGCAAAGGCTTGAGGGAGAGTTGCTCTTGTCATTTGTTAAGAATAAAGGAATCTTCAGTATGTTTACATGGCAATAGAGAAAAGTTAGTAGAAAAGAACATGAAAGATGCAAGGAAAAAGAATATACAAATGATAGCGATCTTTGAGCAACTGGGAAGGGAATTCGTACAGAGCATTGGAGGGAAGTTAATTTAATTTTATTTATTTTTTTATTTTAATTTTATTTATTTATTTTTTTTTGAGACGGAGTCTCGCTCTGTCGACCGAGCTGGAGTGCAGTGGCCGGATTTCAGCTCACTGCAAGCTCCGCCTTCCGGGTTTACGCCATTCTCCTGCCTCAGCCTCCCGAGTAGCTGGAACTACAGGCGCCCGCCACCTCGCCTGGCTAGTTTTTTGTATTTTTTAGTAGAGACGGGGTTTCACCATGTTAGCCAGGATGGTCTCGATCTCCTGACCTCGTGATCCGCCCGTCTCGGCCTCCCAAAGTGCTGGGATTACAGGCTTGAGCCACTACGCCCGGCCCGGGAAGTTAATTTTAAATTTAACTTCCCCATAGTAATGGGAGGAATGAGTAAAAAAAAAATGTGTAGAAGCCTGTAAATGTGTAAGTTTTGTGGCAAGAAGTTAAGGGAATCCTGCATGATGAAAGAATTCATTCTGTGAAGTCATGGAGGCCACACATGTCTTGTTTAGACAGGATTTAAATAAAGTTGATGTCTCAAGGGGTAGTTTTATCAAATTATACATAATTCATATATCATTGTACTCACCATTATATAACTCAATGCAATTAATTTTTTTAGTACATTCTTGTGGCAGAAGTTCTTTAATGATTTGTTGCTGATAATTAGCTATCTCAAAATGTTTCCAATATGTTATTTATCAGTCTCACTCTGTGCCTCCCCTCCACCACCCCACCATCATGCCCCAGCTTGTTTTGTTTTGTTTTTAAAAGTTTTCTTCATACATGTTCTAGAACAAGTTCCTGCGGTTTGTTCATTCCGGCCTCCTTATCTTGCCATCCTGTTGCATCCTGTGTTGCTGGTGAGGCCTTCAGTCCTCTGCTCTGTGAAACACAGCTCCTTCTAATCGATATTCCTACCGATGCACTCTCATTGGTTTTGGGGAGGTACCACCCCCTTTTGCTTCTAAGGTCAGTCCTTGCTCCTGGCTAGTTAAGTGCCAGATTTTGGATACACTATCTCCTTCCATACTTTGAAGGGAATGTTCTCATATTGGGCTGCACCAAATGGTGGAGCTCCGGAAATCAGCCACTCTTCTGAGTTACTGGTCTGGTGCTGCTCATTCACTTGTTGCCCGAGTTAGCCCCCTTTTCCTACTATAATGCATCTGGTCTTCTTTATGCTCCAGAGTTTGGTGCCAATGTATTCTGCCCTCAGAGAGGAACCCATTTTTATCCCAGGATGAACTAATTCTTAGGGGTATTAATAATTGCAGCATTCATTCTTTCAGGAATAATGAGACATGCTGTAGTAAATTAAGATGCCCCAGAGAAAACAAGCTTTTTATTTATATACCCATAAACATCAAACCCTATGCTCCAAACCTGCTAATTTGTTTAATGGGACTCACTGGACTCATCACCAAATTTTGGAGTACATTTTTCTTTTATTTTCCTGAAGCTCTTTTTCTCTCTAGCCTTCTTAACAATCTGTTTAGGGCTAGCATTGTCATCTCTGCCCCTCATAATGTTCCTTTAACAGTACTTCTGTCATAATAGTATTGTGACCTAACCATTGAATCTAACTTGCTGCAGAATGTATTATCATTATTGTAAGGTATTATCTTTTTAAACATGGAAAACTCATTATTAATTTGTTGTTTGTGAGAAAGTGGCTATGTTTGGAAGGGCCAATACAACAAGTTGAGGACATTGTGAGTGTCTCATTTACAGTAACTAAAGGATACAAATGGCCTTGAAAGACTCACAAAGAGGGCAGGAGAGAGAGTAACAGGTCCTGTATCACGTTTCTTCACAGTCTCTTCATTTTAATCATTACATTTTGTTATTGTCCTTTTGCAGGTGAGGAAATCGAGCTGATAGAAGTTAAGTAACTTGCACAAAATAACACGGCTACTAAGTTTCTGAGCCAGACTTAAACTCACATCTTATTAATTCCAGAGCAAGTGCTCTAGATAAACTAGTTTTTCTTCAACATGATAGATAGTAGTATTGTTGATAAAAATGTCTTATTCAATGTTATCTAACTTCAGATGTAGTGAGCACCAAAATCACTAATGCTGTGCAACCAAATTAGGGAAATTTTTTTTTTTTTTTGCAGAAATCAATCTTTATTTTAAAATGTTATAGTTTGTGAACCCAAAGTAAATTCAAAGTTCATTCATTTTTTTTCTTTTCTTTTCTTTTTTTTTGTTTTTTGAGACGGAGTTTTCCTCTTGTTGCCCAGGCTGGAGTGCAGTGGTGTGATCTCCGCTCACCACAACCTCCACCTCCTGGGTTCAAGTGATTCTCCTGCCTCAGCCTCCCGAGTAGCTGGGATTACACGCATGCACCACCACGCCTGGCTAATTTTGTATTTTAATTTTAGTAGAGATGGGGATTCTCCATGTTGGTCAAGCTAGTCTCGAACTCCTGACCTCAGGTTATCTGCCTGTCTTGGCCGCCCAAAGTGCTGGAATCACAGGCGAGAGCCACCGTGCCTGGCCTCGAAGTTCATTCTTTAAATCATAATCTACTGAAGAGATTTCTATTTTTATGCTTTTGAAGTAAGTAAGTAATTAGGCTTTCTGGAATATGATAAAGACTGGAATAAAAAAGTGTAGATGGTTTTTAAGAGGGCCACATTAACGAGAATTCTGTGAACCACACACAAGAAATAAACTCTACCCAGTGCCTATATGGAGTCTTTTTTGTCTAATTGTAACAGACAATTTGAACTTGAAAGAATGATTTTTTTAAAAGAAACTACTAAAGCTTAACAAAGACAAAGCCATGAAAGCACAGAAAAAGTGACAGGGTCTGTGTGTGGGGTTACAAGCCAGGAAAACCTTGTATTGGTAAGACTGCTAACAGATTGCTCAGGCTCCTAACTTAGGCTTGACTTGGCTGAGCTTCAGGGTGGGTGGGAGTCTAACTCTTTCTAGTAGTCTGATTTCGTCTAGTTCATTTTGTGTTGAACTCTCATAATATATAATAAATGTGAGTAAATTTTTAGTACTACTATCTAGTATAGTAGACATAAAAATATGTAGAATATTTGAATAAATACAAATATTTATTGTGTTCATTCAACTTTGAGAAACTTCCATAGTTCACCTACTCTAGTCAACCTACTCAAGTGTCTATTTGATAGATGTCTAGAAGGGCTTATCACCTACAGTGTGAGATTTTCAGGCTCTCCATAGTTGCCTCTTTCCTCTGCACATCGGAGTACAGGTACTAACCCCTTACTCCTGAGTTTAATTATAAGCAATGGTTCAGGAAGGTATCTAGTAGGAGAAATGGTAACTTTCAAACTAGTGTTTAACACAAAACTCCACAATTTCATATATATTAGTATATATTTGGTGAAATGCAAACAAGCCCAAACTGTTACCAAGACAAATCCCTTTTTCTTTCCATGAAACCTTACCTTTTTTTTTTTTTTTTTTTTTTGGCTGCTCGGCACTGCTTGTTATTGTTTTTCATTTTCAGCGTGTTTCTGATGATCATGCCAGCCTGATTGCACCAGTTAGAGTGTGGCTGCCCTTGACCTGATTGGATCCGTGTGACATTCTTTTAAGGAGCCTTAGAGTTGACCTTCCTCATTCTCCTGGCTATAATACATCATTTCCACCCTCTGTTTTGGGGCATCTCCTACTGTGGAGAAGCTGGCAGGAGGGATTACCTACTAACCACTATGGAAACCAAACGGGTGGGATATCCTCTCCTCTTACCTTGGAACAGTCAGTGGTGATTATGACATACCTTGTTTACCACCTGCACTTTTCTGAAACTTTCAAGTGGAGGCTGCTCCAGGAGTGGCAAGCAGACCAGTTTGCTCTTGCCTTATAATCTTTTCTGTGATTCCTACTTTCTTGGGGCTCCTTTCCTCTCACCAGTTCCCCAAGGCTGGCCCTCTAGCCTTCCATTAATGCTGTTACCTTTCCATTAAATTTTCTTATGGATTAAGGTAGCTGGAGCCTATTTCTTTTGTTTTTGATCTATAGCCCTTACTGATACATAATCTTAACCATAATGTATTCTGAGATAACAAATGTTTAAATCATCTGGGTATCAATATTTTATAATATTTTAGGTATAATATTACCTAATAATTCTTGGTCCAGATAGTTTTTATATTGAAAACTGGTGTAAAAATATACATTCATTTCACTGATGCACAAACACAAAACCACACATAAGTTCACAGAAAGGTCACGTGACCTGCTTCTAAGAAAAGATTATAATCTGAGATAGGAAAATGCACCTGCTGCAAAAATTTAAAAAATGTTTCATGTAAATAAGACAGGGCAAAAACATAGTTAAAAATTGGGCAAGTGTACAATGACTACTTGTTTTCTTAAGTAAGATTGCTCTTTTCTTTCCAAATATGGAATGAAGGGGTTAATAGAATTTGGAACAGATACTTTGGAGCAAAGCAATTCTCTAACCTACTATGGAAATAAGTACAATTCTATAGGAATCTGATTGGTTTCATCTTCAATTCCTATAGATTAAGTTGAAGGAATACAAGATACAGCACAAAAAGGAATTATACAAATCATATTTAACTCAGTACTGTGAATTTATGGAAAAGAGAAGCCATAAAATGTGTCCAACTAGTGCTCTCATTATTTAAGTTAAATTTGATGACTTCATTTTAAATAACAAAAAGTTTATTAATACCCATATCCATGTATTGTTCAAATTCCTCATTTATTGTGACCCTAGTTTTTTTTTTTTTTTTTTTTTTTTTCTCTCCCCTTGTGGTTTTAGAATTTACTACTTGTCATCATTAGACTTTTGATAAAGTGATGAGTGCCAAAGCTTGATTGGAATGGTTGTGAGAAAGGATTGGAGAAGAAACTTTGAAGACCATGAGTATAGGCAAATCTAGTAAGATGCTTTACTATACAGGGAGAGAGAGAAAGAGGGTGGTTGCTGAATAAAATTTTTTTGTTTTGTTTTTTTTAAGATGGGAGAAGTAACATTGTTTGCATACTGAATAAAAAGAACTAGTGGAGAGGGGAAAACTGTAGAAAATAAAAATAATGCTAAAACGATGCCCTTGAGTAGGCAAGAGGGGTTGAGATTTAGTATAAATTGGAGTTGGTTTTAGACAAATGCATATAGAGTTGACTCACAATGATGGAGAACAGGCAGGATATACAAGTGCAGATGAGGTTGTTAAAAGGGTCTAGATATTGCATACCTTCTGATGGGAGCTTGCATATTTTCCAATTGCTGATATTTTCTTACTGAAATAGGAAGCACAGTGTCAGAGAGACATAAAGATGGAGGGGGTATCAGATGTTTAATAGAAGACAAAAGTATTTAATAGAATTTGAGGTATATGGAAGAGTGAATGGATCAGGGATGTAGAGTATATTTGCCATTGAAGATAGAGATCATGTATATAAAGCAACACTGGTCAGTATGGTTATGGGATTTTCTCCAGACACATTCAACCACACAGGTAAAAGGACAGAGTAGGTGGAGAGTTGGTTTTACCAAGCACATGATTTTCCCAAGTGAGCATGATGAAGTGCAAGAGAGTCATGGTAGTTTGGGGTATAAAGATGTGGCTGAATGCAATAAACAACCATGACATTTAAGCTGGGTAAGAATGGAAATGAGGACATGAGGAGGGAAGGTATATTGTAAAGGTGGTTGTACAATGGATTGTAGGTGTCAGGGGCCAAGGTGAGCTGGAGAGAGCTGTGCTCTGCTACCTACCACGCGTCAGAATAGCTGATTATGACAATAAGCCACAGTGAAATAATGCTCAAACATTTAATCACTCGCTGTGATAGTATAAGCAAGAGGCTAAACCAGAGAAAGTTCTGACCACTCTCTCTACCACTTTCCACTGCCACCACACCCATGCACCGCCTCTGTCCATTTCACCCATGAAACAGTACTGAATATCTGAGGGTCAGGTGAATCAATACACGTGGGGAATTGCTTGACTGCCGAGGGAGTCTTGAACAAAAGTCTCCTTTAGTTTTGTGTACTAGGGGCCCAGGGAAAATGGTGAAAAGGAAGGGGTAGGAGTAAAAAATTATTGAGCTAGAGTGAAGAAAAGTGTCTTCAAGGTTCCCCTTCAGCTCCTCCAAATGATAAGTTCTTAGCAGAGATTCCTGAAGGCCTTGCTGAGCTAAGAACACGGATGTGCATAAGAGCATGGCCAGCCCAGGGGGCCTAAGTCTGTGACTGCAACTCCTTTCAGCAATGCACTGGCTGCACACCAAGTCTGGTACAAAGATGGTAGTTCAGGTCTGCCAGGAAAAGTCTTTGTAACTGCCTGGGGTTAGGCCTGAAAGATCACAGTAGGTTTTTAGTCAAAATGCAGATTTCTCAATAGATTCTGATGTGGCTTGAAGACTGTTGGACACAGAATGGGAGTTAGAAAAATTAGGAAATGAGATGCTTATGATTGAGATCTGGAGAAAGTCCAGATATTGGTAGTGACAAGATCTAGGGTCTGGTAATGAAAATGAGTAGTCCTAATAAAGTGGAGATAATCATTTAAGACAAAAGGCAAGATCATATCTGTGGAAACTGAAATCTCAAATAGTTATGACAAGAATAACACTGGAAGGAGAAATGGCGACCTATCCTTTCAGTGCTAAGATTTAAAAATTAATCACATATGTCTTTTTTTCTATGAGAAATAGCTTATGAAAAGTCTGTTGATTTCAAATCAATAAAAATGATGTTTCAGAAAAAAATTGTTTATAAGTTGTAAGATCTGTAACTGAATTGTTTTCTCTTACTGGTAAGGGCATGTTCATGCTAACAGTAGCCATATAGCTGTGGTTACTTATCTTAATTAAAGCCAAGATTTATTTTAGCTTGAGTGTTTTATAAGCAGATTAGAATTTTAAAATTTTCACAGCCAGTCTTCATGCACCATACTCTTTCTAAATTCAAGCATGTTTCATATTATAAGAAGCTAACCTTAAATTATAGCCCTTTATTTTGTTAAGTATTCAGTATTCTAGGAATTTGAAATTCTCAAATGTAGTCTTAAAAACTCTGAGTTCATCTGATAAGGATTTTAGTATTATTGTTATTTGCATATGAATGCAGGAACAAAAAGTGATTTAAATAAATCATGGCCTAGAAAGGAATTTGTAATGTATTTGCCCTATTTAAGAACTTTTACCCGTGCCTCATGACCTAGGATTTCTAGTTGATCCAGCTTGGAGATCTGAATAACTCATGATATTGGGAAATTTCCATGGCTGCATTTTCTTCAGTTCCTTGCTCATAGCTCACCTTTGTCTCCCATTTTTCTTGTAGGTTTCCAGTGTATGCTTTGGCCATATAAAGTAATAAAGCAAATACGTTCCTATCATTTAATAATATAGAAAAGCCCACTAAGAATATATTGTCCAAATCTTTGATTGAGATTGATGGACAGTTTTATATAATTGGAGGACATTTTTAAGAGAAAATCAACAGAACATTATCACATGGTTAAAGCCTACTGCCAGAAACAATAAACTTGGCTTACCTATTTTTTTAGAGTATTATTTTGATTTATTCACTCATGTATATAATTCACTTTCACAGTTGATCCCAGACTCTGTTTTTATTAATGGCAACTCAGAGAATTTAGGTAGCTTTTCTGGGAGCAAGGCTGATGGCACTGGTGTGGGTTGGGGAAAGCCTAACAGTATTAAAAGGGAAAATGATATAGAGGTTGTTCGTCCCATGTTCAGTTACAGAAGTGTTTTCACCAAAACCATGTAATTTAAATGTCTCCTTTTCCTGGAAAATATGAAGCATTGTACAACAGGTAATTTTAATAACAATATAATTTAGGCTGCTTATGATTGACATCATACATCACATGCATACAATATGATTGCAAGGATTTAAAAAAATGCATCATTGGGATAATAAACTATAACTGACATACTTTTAAACTAAAGCAGGTGAAAGCTTGCCAGCTCCCTTACTGTGTTCCACTCTCTCTGACTTACCGTTCTAAGAATAAACGCATACAGTGGAGTGTGCGGGGCTGCACACTGTGGTTTTATCTACTTCCTTGCTAGAGGAAAGCACTGTTACAAAAACAAGTAAAACATGCAAAGGGAAGTAATTTAATAAGTAATTTTACAATTAAAGAATAGAACTATGAACCTGTTTTTCTTGGACAGCCTTGGTGTTATCCAATTTGCCCTCTTACTAAGCCTCTCTACTGGCTGACTGTAAAGGACGTGGTGAATTAGGATCAGAAGTCAATGGCTGTGTAGTGCCTGGTTTTGAAATGTTTGGAGAACAATGTAAGTAGTAGCTGATGCCAAGGCAGAGGGACGCAGGGTTGAGTGGGCACTGCAGATGCCAGGATAGCCCAGTTTAAGTGAGTGTAAGCAGCGAAGTAAGCAACAAAGTTGGGCAAGCACTGAAGGTATAGTTTGTGTAGGAGACAGATGTCAGGGCTGGGGTGGGGAAAGGGAGTATCTGTACCATAGAATTAGAGCCTGGGTCAGTTAGTGTCTTGCACTGATTTTTGTGTATATTTTGTCCCCTTGACTAGATTTTATTACTCTTTGAGGGTGGTATCCTTGTTTTATAATTGTTCCCTTGAGCTGCTGGGCACAGTTATGGAACAAGGTGGGTTGTTGCATGAGGATCTCTTGGAAAGTTCTCCTGGGGCTTTCTGGCCCCTTGAGGATGGTATAAATGCTAGTAGGACCAGGCACACTCTCTGTCTTCTCACTCACATGGAAAATGGCACAGAGGAAATGACCTGTTTTAGAATCAGAGTGTGCCTTAATCCATCTAATATGCTGGTGTCATTATTTGATTTCCTGGACTGTAAACACTGCCTTTCTAGCCTCCTGGGACCTTTCTAATCTTTCCTCGTCTGATGATTTCGTCAATACTCAACATTTTTTTTTTTTTTTTTTTGCTCAATTCAGGGGCACTTGTCTAATTCTCATAGTCCCAGCTGGTTCTCCTTGAACTTGATCTGTCATCTGATCCACAGTGCCTAGGTTTTGGGTTATCCTGGACCATCTTTCCCTTGAGATCCCTCATCCAGACAAGAAACACTGCCTTGAGCCTGTAGGGATTGAGGGGAATTTGTAGCCCTCTGGATATCCATCTTAAAATATGCCAACTATGTATATTTTGAGGTAAAATATTTTGATTTCCTTCAAGCCTTATGCCTGACAGCTAAGATTTGATTGTAGTAACTTAGTGCTCTGTTGGATAGAGCACTGTCATTGTCTTAATGAGCATTACATAACTGATTTAAATTCTATTGCACAGTTTATTAAATCGTATCTGTGGGGTAGGTTCCTGCCTTTGAGGCATGCTGCTAACAACATGATGGAACATCTTATTTTTCTTTCAACCAGTTATTTTCATCATAAATTTGTGCATAGTATTTTAAAAATAAACTAATAATTTTCAGATAGTTATATTAGGAAAGTGACAGCTGCATTACATTCTCTCCTTCACTTGAAAAGCACAGTAAGAACTAAAATATTTAGATGTTTTACATAGGAAATAATATTTTTGGCATTATTAAAATTCACTTCTATGTATTAATTTAAAAATTTTTATTTTTAGGGAAACAAAATAGCTCTTCAATTTGGCAGAAGGTTTGTTTTGGGATTTCTGGCTAACAGAATCTTTGCTTTAACTTTGACAAGGCTGTTTGAGAAGTAGCTTCATATGAGGGATCCTTCAGTTCCTGGGTCATTGTTGAAACTCAGTTTTAGAACTTTATTATCTTTGTGCTATTCTGAAATAGGGTCAGTGATCTTGATGTCTCTAAAATGGAACTTATTTTGTCAGGTAATGCTTTGTACAATTTATACGTAATTTTATAATTTTACTATATGGGAATAAGTGTTAATACTTAAAAAAAAAGTGAATGATTATGAAGCTGTTGTAGGCACACTAACTTGTGTTGCTATTTGTGCAAATATCCTTGACTTTATAGATGCAGAATAATACCCCTACCCCCACCACGAGACCCTATTTTATTACTGGATCAATAGTGATATATAGGGTTTTTAAACCAGGAAGTGTTTTTTGTTATGTTTTTGCTCCCAGTAGGGAAAATATTTTTCTGAGGGACTTTTTAGTTGATATCTCTCCTTATACATGCAGTAAAAGTAAACACATTTTTCAAAAATGTTAAGGGAAAGTGTGGGGGCCATAGGCTCTTCTCAGGGTGAATCCTCTAAGGGTTCACTGAAAAATTAGTACAATTTTAATTATGTATCAGATGCAGAGCTCACCACGAAGGACAAAGCTGCAGATAATGTCTGACCCTTCCCAGCATAGTTTACCCTACCTATTAGTTTAGAGCCTAGAATCGAATGCCCCCAAAACAGACAAGTTGCACAATTCTAAAAAATATTACAGAAGTGGTTTATAACCTTAAAACAAGTAACGAAGACAGTATCTGATCTGCCTGACCAGTTTTGACCAAATGTTTAATTTGGAAAACATTTTTACTTTATCAATAATATTAAAATTAGCTTTATTTAGTAAAGATTATTAAAGTCATGTGAACTAAAAGGCATTTGAGTTAAAGGGTATTTTTTGTTTGTTTGTTTTTTTGTTTTTGTATTTTTGAGACAGAGTCTTGCTCTGTTGCCCAGGCTGGAGTGCAGTGGTGTAGTCTTGGCTCACTGCAGCCACTGTTTCCCGGGTTCAGGGTATTTTCTTGCTTCAGCCTCCCGAGTAGCTGGCATCACAGACATGAACCACCACACGTGACTAATTTTTGTATTTTTAGTACAGACGGGGTTTCACCATGTTGGCCAGGCTGGTCTTGAGCTCCCAACCTCCAGCAATCTTTGGCCTCCCAAAGTGCTGGGATTACAGGTGTGAGCCACCATGCCTAGTCTGCTTTAATTTTTTTTTTTTTAATAAAATGCTTGATATAAGCACTTACTTTTTCTTTAAACCAATACATTAGAGCCTTTTTATATATTTTAATAGTAAAACGTCACACATTACCAGTGTAATTACGTAGACATATAGACACATAGAGAGAAGCAGATCTTATAAATTTGTGAAATTTTTAATTTGCAAGTTTTCAAGGCTTTTTCTTCCCACTTTAGACTGTCAATTTCTTGATTATCTGTTTCTTTGCTCTCAGTAATTGTTAGCTAGGCTACCTTAAATTTGCATTTTGAAAGGAACAGCTAAGATAAAACAACATAGATAGTTTGAATTTTGGTATTTTGAAAGCATAGCATTAAGACATTAGGCCTAAAAATTGTACCATCATTTGTTCAAACCAAGGGAAAAAAATCGTGTAAGGAAATTTTAGTTAAGAAGGCGAGGAAAAGCACTTTAAATAAAAGTATAGCTTATAAATTTAAAATAATGGTTAAGAGTTTTTAATGTACACAAGCAGACACCCTTACAAATGGAGAGTTCCTTAAATATGTCAGGCTTTTTTTTTTTTTTTTTGGAGAAAAGCATTTTAAGATATCCAGCTAAATGCCAGAAAGTTGTAAAATGACTTTTTAACTTAGCTTATTTCTTACTTAGATTACTGGTTTTAGGGTAGAGCCCTTTAAGGAACTCAGCCTAAGAAAGCAGTCAGTCTTTAGGGCCTAAAGGATGCTTGTCTTATCCAAACACTCAAAGAGAAGTACCCTGTAGTAATAACTGTTCACTGTAAGCAACTGCCATCAGCCATTCTAAAAGTGTATTTCTCACCTAGCCATGACACATACCAAGGTTAATTTTTTTTCATAAAGTAATTTCTGGTACCCCCCAAAGCCAAAAAGATCAGGAAATGCAACACAAAAGTGAACAGAATTTTAGATCTGAGAGGACTCAGTCTATTTACACCTCTGGGGATTCCCTGAGGAAAAATAGCAGTTACTAGCAAAAAGAAATATGTGTCACCTTTTTCTGTTAATTTCTCTCTCTTTTTTTAAGGCATCAAGTTGTTAGATTTTACTATGTATATGTCTGTATGTGTGTGTGTGTGTGTGTGTATATATATATATGTAGAGAGAAAGAGGGGAGAGAGAGAGAGAGAGAGACAGACTAGCCTAAATATAGATTTTAATTAAGTCAACTTTTGACTATAGAGCTCTTAAAAAATCCTCTCAAACCTCTTATTACCAGAATTTAATAGGGACAAGGAGCTGATATTTTAAATCACACAACTGTCAAACCAGAAAGGACTTGTTCCCTGGCCAGGAATTGAACCTAGGCCACCACAGTGAAAGGGCAGAACTGTAACTCCTGGACACAGCACGGAGTGGTCTCCATTGTTCCTCCCAGAAGGAATGTAAAGCAGGCAGTTTTGAGCTTGAACAGAATTTTAACTTTGTTTTAGGTCAGATCTGCTGGAAAGAATAGCTATGACATTACTTTGTGTCCATTTAATTTACCCTTTCCAACAACTGTTTGGAAAAAAAGATCTTTCAAATCTTTTTTATTTTCAATGATGTACCTAACTCCAATGGTGGCTCAACCCAAAAGCCTTTTTATGTAAAGCTCAGGTGTTAATTTTTCAAGTTTTTACCATATTAGCAAGAGGTATTCCTGAAGAGAGTATACAGGAGGCAATTCCCATGATCCCTAAAAATTTATCTAAGAAATAGACTTAAGACAGCAAAAGACAAAAAGCCCAGTAAGAAAGGGATCTTTTAATACAAAACTGCCCTAAGAAGTTGACATGTTTGGAATGAAGAGTGTGCTGTTTAAAATATTATGTATCTCAGACACCTCATCCTTTCAGGCAGTCACCTGAGGTGAACCTGAAAATTTATACCCTCTGGATGGTGGAGACTACGAGAGTACCCCTCTTAGTCATAAAGTCAGGCTCTCAAGGACATAGACAAGAGAGAAACCTCATCTGGTTTTTATTTCAAGGACCCCAGCAAGGTTTGTCTTAACAGACCCTGGTCCACTCAACCATTAAACTGACTAGTCTACAGGGCCAGCTCAAACAGCAGGCGTATAGGGTTCCTAGGCTGAAGTTCTACCCTATAGAACCCTTTTTTATGACAGAACCAAACAGAAAGATAAAGCCAAAGAAAAACATCAACAATAAAAAAAGGCTGTTTCTGAAAGCAAAAGGGATCAAACAGTATGAATATTCATAACACAAAGTACCAAAAGTACACCAGAGTCACTACAGCTCAAGGCTAGTCACACAAATCCTTTTTTCCCATTAATCAAAGCCTTGCAGAGGAGACAAATGGAATTTTTACTGCCCACTCACCAGAATGCACAGACAGAGAGAGGCCAGGAGCCTGGGCGGGGACGGGGGTGGGGTAGCAAGAAATTCTTACCCCTTTGCCGAAAAAGCAGTTTCTTGGATTCTGTTCACCGTAGCTTCCAGGAGAGAAAAGCAGCTTTGAGATTCTGCTCATAGGTGGAAGAGACTTGCCTTGTCCCAGATGAGACTTTACACTTGGACTTGGGACTTTTGAGTTAATGATGGAATGAGTTAAGACTTTTGGGGACTATTGGGAAAGCATCATTATATTTTGCAATGTGAGAAGGACACGAGATTGTGAGGGTTGCGTGCAGGGGCAGAATTATTATTGATGGAAGAGATCTGAGTTACCAGCGCTGCATCCATGTGGGTTTGCAGCAACTTCAGTCCTTGCCTCCTCAGAAGAAATAATTCGACTGAGGGGCATAAAGAATAAAAAGAGACTGAGGCAAATGTTCCAAGGCAGGACTGGAAGTTTATTAAAAAGGCTTTAGAATAGGTGAAAAAAGAAAGAACCCTTAGGAGATAACCAAATGAGCACCTGAAGGTCAAAGAGAGAGAAAAAAAGGAAGGTGTTTAACCTTGATCCTAGGACTTCACAGGCTGGCCTCTTTCCCATGATTCTTCCCTTAGGGTGGGCTTTCCGCATGTGCAGTGCCTTTCCTACTCTTGGGAACTGAGCATGTGCAGTGTGTTTAGGAAGTTGTACACGTGCCTGTCTGAGGCGTTCTTCCTTTTATTAGTGGAGTATACACAGCAGGTTATATTTATTTGGCCATTTTTGTCCTTAGTGCGCATGCCCAGGAAAGTTGTTTTCTTTTTCCCCCTAGTATCTGCATTCAATCAAGGCTTTAATGTTAATAGCTGTGGATCATCAGGAAATGACCTCTCCTTGGTCCCTTGGGTGGGCTGCTGAATTACCGTTTTTAGAGAGGCAGTGTGATAATTGTCAAATCATCACTTGGTATTCCTAGTGCATGGAGAGAGAGCCCTCTCCTGCTCCGCTCATGCCTAACTAGCTGTAACAGCATGCTATAGTTTGGATATTTGTCCCACCCAAATCTCATGTTGAAGTATAATGGCCAGTACTGAAGGTGGTGCCTGGTGGGAGGTGTTTTGATCATGAGGGTCCCTCATGAATGGCTTGGGCCATCCCCTTGGTGGTAAGTGAGCACTGACTCTGAGTTTGCATGAGATTCCAGTTGTTGAAAAGTGTGTGACACCTCCTCCACAGTGTTCTCTTGCTTGCTCTGTTACAGGAAAGGGGTCCCAATCCAAACCCTAACAGAGGGTTCTTGGATCTCACACAAGAAGGAATTCAGGGCCAGTGAGTCCGCAGTGCAAAGTGAAAGCAAGTTCGTTATGAAAGTAAAGGAATAAAAGAATGACTCTCCATAGACGGAGCAGCCCCCGAGGGCTGCTGGTTGACCATTTTTATGATTATTTCTTGATATGCTAAACAAGGGGTGAATTATTCATGCCTCCCCTTTTTAGATTATATAAGGTAAATTCCTGACGTTGCCATGGCATTTGTAAACCGTCATGGCGCTGGTGGGAGTGTAGCAGTGAGGACCACCAGAGGTCACTCTCATCATCATTTTGGTTTGGGTGGGTTTTGGCTGGCTCCTTTACTGCAACGTGTTTTATCAGCAAGGTCTTTATACCCGTAGTTTGTGCTGACCTCCTATCTCATCCTGTAACTTAGAATGCCATAGCAGTCTAGGAATGCAGCCCAGTAAGTTTCAGCCTCATTTTACCCAGCTCCTGTGTAAGATGGAGTTGTTCTGGTTCACATGACTCTGACACTTCTGTTTTCGCCATGTGACATCTTGCTCCCCTTTCACCTTCTGGCGTGACTGTAAGCCTCCTGAGACCTCCCTAGGAGTTGAGCAGATCCCAGCACCACGCTTTCTGTAAAGCCTGCAGAACCATGAGCCAATTAAACCTCTTTCTTGCAGTTACTCAGTCTCAGGTATTTCTTTGTAGCAATGAAAGAATGACCTAATAAAAGGGCCATAGGCTCTTGGCCCCTTAAAAGTTTGCTGAAGGTTCACTGACAATCAGCAGATTGATAAATAAAAAGGCATACAAATGTATTTAATGTGTATGCATGAGAGCTTTCAGAATGAAGACCCAACTTCTCAATGAGTTACAGAAACTTACATATTATCTTGGGGTTACAGAAAGAATAAGAGCTTATATCTTGTTAAAACAGATTATGGGAAAAGGGGGAAGAGGAATCCTATGGAGGGCAATAAGTAATCACTGGAGAGAATGAATGACTGAATTGGGGAACAAAAATTAACTTGTAAATAGTTTTCTTTGAAATGTAAATGATCCTTAGAGACAGTCCTTATACTCATGAAAAGGTCTGTTCATGTGTGATCACCTCTTGGTCATCCTTTCCACAGTAAATCTTAAAATATCAGGGAGAGAAAACAAACCTGTTGTTCTCCTTGGTGGGTCTGAATCTTAGGCAGATAAAGAAATTTCAGTTTCTTTGAGAAAGACAGTTGTGAGGGAGGGAAGGCCAGAAAGACCTTGAAGCTCCTTTAGTTCAGCATGTCAAAATGCCATGTTTTCAGGTGTTAGTCTCTGAGCCCCAACAAAAGCCAATTTGATAACTTAATTTTTTTATTTTGTTTTATTTTATTTTTTTAATTTTGATTGTGTTTGGAGTTGGAGGTCTCGCTTTGTTGCCCAGGCTAATCTGGAATTCCTGGGCTCAAGCGATCCTCCCACCTAGGCCTCCTAAAGTGCTAGGGTTACAGGCATGAGCCACCCCACCTGGCCCAATTTGATACATTTAATCTGAGAAAATTTTTAGGGTAATTGTAAATCTTGTTGGCAAATAGAAGGTGGAGAATTACTAAACATTGAAAGGATAATTCCTATTAATATTCTCTATTTTTTATCCTCAATATTTATTTCTACTCCAGTATTTTTTGTTTGTTTTAGTAATCTATTTAGAGTAACAATAAGGGAAGTGAGTGAAGGAGCACAAGGAACTTTACCCCCAATTAATCTGCCTTTTATCAGTTGATTTTTCCGTAAAACTTCAGAGGGCAAAGTGGAAGGGTCCCCTTGGTCCCTTCGTGATAACCTAATCTGATTTGTGTCATCTGTGGCCTCTGGGAAAAAAAAAAAAAATCTTTAGTAGGACAGAGAAATAATTAACATCTTCCATGAGGTTTCTTTTTCCTGTGAAGACCCAGTATGATTCTGTTTTGGGAACATTCTGTAATTCTTCATAGATTTTTAAATTGGAAGGGGAGTGTCTTAGTTTCTCTTATTTATCCTCCCCCTTTCAGAGGAGACAGCAAGACCCAGAAAAGTGAAGAACCTGCCTGGACATGGTCAGTGGCAGAGTCAGAAGTGGAACTCAAGCCTTTTACTTGTCCCCCCACGTTTTTGACGCAGAGTTTTTATATAGCTCCTCAAGGGGAGGAGGGAACAGAAGGGGCCCTGCAGTCCAAGGTCAGTGGTTTAGAAAGTTGGTAGTTGAGAAGGACCCACGTCACACTCCCTGTTTCCTGAACTAGCCCCAGGAAATACAAAGAAGAGTTTACTCAATAATAGGAGAGTAAATGGAGGTTTTCTGAGTCAGGTAACCAGGATTCTGAATTTGTGTTGTTTCTAAATCTGGGTTGTTGATGGAGAAGTAGACTGGATTTTATA
This sequence comes from Piliocolobus tephrosceles, assembly GCF_002776525.5. NCBI lineage: Eukaryota > Metazoa > Chordata > Mammalia > Primates > Cercopithecidae > Piliocolobus > Piliocolobus tephrosceles. The sequence continues at coordinate 46,924,777 of NC_045436.1, forward strand.
ATAATATAAATGTACCCTGCAAGACACACAGTACATTTTATTCAGTGGTTTTCTTTCCCTTGTTTGATTTTTATAAAGGTACAGCACGGGTTGACCTTATTAAAGGTACAAGTTGGTGAGTACATTATTCATCAGGGGAAATTTTTCTAGTAGCATCTGTTTTCCAAACATAGGCCTAGGATTGTGTGGGTCCTGATAAAGCAAAAATTAAAAAAAAAAAAAAAAAAAAAAAAACTTTGCCCTTGTCGGCATTTTGGACCCACTATTTTTGACATTTTTTCAAAATGCTTCAACATCACATTCAAGTCTCAGTGTAAAAGGGGCTATCATTTTCCTTTGAGTTTTCTCACTGAGTTTTTAGAGTTTGATAGGAAACATGGTGATAGTTGCAACCAAAGAGAATACTGAGATGAGAAGGAAAAGAGACACACTGTGGGGGCTGAGATGCGCTTAGAGCTTCATGGTCCCGTGGGAATGGATTTAAACCAATGGTTCCCACTGAGTTCTTAGTGCTGTCTAGTTCTACAGGTCAGCTGGTCATCACAGGCTGGATCATATATTTTATGGGCACTCAGCATTATATTCCGAACTTGAAATAGCAGTGTGAAAAAGAGATAGTTGCTTTCCATAATCAGCTTCTGGGTATGCATTTCTAAAAATAGCTTTGAGGGACAAGATCCTGGACTCTGTGGTTTCTAGTTTCTGGAGGTTGGTGAGGAGGAAGGTGCTGGGGTCCTCAGGACTGATTTCTAAAACCTTGCTGTGCTGTACCAAAAGGTCAATTTTAGTATTCACCAGGATAGAAAAGTGGGTATTGGGAGCCATTTAAAAAGTCTAATGAAGTTGAAGGCCCCAGGGGAGGTTCTCTTGGAGGAGTGGGAGGCAACCATTTACAATTCCTTCTCCGGTCCTTTTTGCCAGTTCTCCAGCAGTTCTCTGCAGGGGAGCCTGGGTTTCTTTCAAGATTGTTTCAATGTTAGATTGACACTAAATCAAGAGCACAGTAAGTCCCAACCTAGTCTTTTTAAGTGAAGAAAATTTTGAAGGCAGCCAGGGCTCCTGTGGGGAGTGGATGCAGAATCAAGGAGGCAGCAAATAAAACCACTGAAGAGGGAGGGAAATTGGAAGCAGAAATTAAAGGGTTTTGACATTTCTATAAAAATATGTTGTCTGTCCTCATATGTCTTTTTCTCACTGCATCTTCTAGTATTATTTGTTTTACGTGGTGAAGAGCTTCCCTAGTCCAAAAGAACAAACATTACCTTTAAAACATTTTCTCCATGCTATCTTCCTTTATCTGCCTGCACAGCACCTTGTTGGCTCAAGCTCTTAGCCAGTGTCTTCGTGCTTTACAACACACCTGAGTCATTTATTCATGGATCAATAAAAGATGCCATGTGGTATCTTCTGAAGATGCTAAGAATCAGATCCTGACTTGAAGTCATGGTACTGATTGATGGTGATTAGATCTCTTTTTGGTAAAATATAGCTAATCACGTCACTCAGTTGCTTAATACAACTCAAAAGCAATATACAGGACAGTGCATCATGGAAAAGATTATTAATATGTGTGTCACTTAATTTTGTTATGCAGACAGTAGTTGCGATCTGTCTATGTTGCAAGATAAGGAAAGTCTGTTTGACTTTTTAAATTGCATGAAACCAAAACTTAGTGAGAACTTAGTTTTATAGGAAAAGGGGAAAATAAATCTCATTTTAAAAATAGTCAGCTGTGCATAAACATGTACATTTATGTATGGCAGAATTTGCTTAATCACAAATGTTTATCTCTAAAAACTGTGAGATATTTTAATGCTTTAGAAAGGGAAGTATATTCTGGGTCATTTTATACCATCCGTTTAGGTTACCTCTTTAAGAAGTGTCGTATAACAAGTCTGCAGAATTAATGTTGCTAGGTAGAGAAATACCACTAGCTCTTCAAATATTTTGTGGCTTTTTGTTTCAAAATGACCCTGAAACAAAGAGTTTTGGAAACTCTATTAAAAGAATCACAACTTCTTGGTTTAAACCTAACAAAAATGGTTATCATGGGCAATTTAGTACAGATTGTTGAAATCACTAGCTGAAACTAACAGATTGCAATTTCAAAAAATGTCATTTATTTCACAAATATTCATTGTTTGCCAATGTGCTGAGACCTTCATATGGTCCTAGGTGCTAGTCCATACCCAACAAACATGTAAATTAATTGATGAGAAAGATTTGTTTCTTCATAGTGGAGATACAAGGTGCAACAGGGATGAAAAGGTGATGTAAAGAGTGATGTTTTTGCCTTCATCATTCTACATCATTCTGGATGGAAAGACCATTAGTCTCCTGAGAATGTAACACCCAATGAGTTCTCCTTGTCCACTGCCTAGACAGAGTTGATTTGTTAAGAGAGAAGAATTGCAATACAGAAAGAGTTTAGCCGGCTGTATGGGAGACCAGGGTTTTATTATTACTTAAATCAGTCTCTCTGAAAACTCAGGGATAGGTGTTTTTAAGGATAATGTGGTGGATGAGGGTTAGAAAGTGGGGAGTGCTATTGGTCCGCTCAGAGATGAAATCATGAGGAGTAGAAAGCTGTCCTCTTGTGCTGAGTCAGTTCCTGGGTGAGACCACTTGAGCCAGTTTATCGACCTGGGTCATACCAGCTGATCCACTGAGTGCAGAGTCTCCAGAATATTTCAAGCACTGATATTAGGTTTCACAACAGTGATGGTATCCCCAGGAGCAATTTAGAGAGGTTCAGAATCTTACAGCCTTCAACTGCATGACTCCTAAACCGTAATTTCTAATCTTATGGTGAATTTTTAAGTCCTACAAAGTCAGTCTAGTCCCAGGTAGGAAAGGGATTTGTTTTGTGCAAGGGTTGTTATCATCTTCCTTTCAAAGTTCCTCCCAAAGTTAGTTCAGCCTATGCCCAGGAATGAACAAGGACAACTTGGAGGTTGGAATCAAGATGGAGTCAGTTAGGTCAGATCTCTTTTACCCTTGTAATTTTCTCAGTTATAATTTTTGCAAAGATGTTTTCAAGAAGCCTTCAGGGCATGTAGGAGAAAGGAAAAGATATGGGGGGACTCTTGGTTGGGTCTTGAAAGATAAATCTTTTCCAGATAAAAGTATTATGGGAAAGAATTTCAGAACAAGCAAATAACATGTGCAGAATGATGAAGGCAAAACAAAATCACTCATGGTGTATTTGGGGGAAGTGTACACAGTTCTGCTGTGTTTTCTGTTGTTTGCTTTCCTTTCAGCACTCACAGAGAAAACAAATTCTCTTTATGTGTGAAAATAGAAAGACAAGGAAATAGTCTTCAGTTAGCTACTAAAGAGGATGGCTTCATATTTATTATGTGGTTGATTCTTGTGATGAAGTGAATCTGGAAAGTGTTATAAAGACAAAGCTAAAATAATCCTAATACTATATGGAAGGGACAGGCCCCTTCATGGGAAGGCTGAGTACATCTTTGGTATCTATCTAGAGCCTGTGGGTCATGAGCGAATGAGTAGGGAGGATAGTGTTTTCAGGTGAGATTTGTGTTTCTTTCAAGGCAAAAACACAATGAAGTTTTGTCAAGTGAGTGATAGTGGAACAAGGGTTTCATAGGACAGGGTAGAAAGGAGTAAGTGAAGAGAGAAACACACGAGGGATGTTGTGGGGACAAGGCGGAGATTGGATAGTGTCATCCTGACAGCTTAGGTGATGCCCGAACCTGACAAGGATGAAAAGTTTGGATCTCGGGCAGGCGCATAGTGCCTAAGAGTCCCCCAACATCCACCCTGCTTAGAGTGTCTTAGCAAATGTCAACTGTATTATTCATAGTCATCAGGGCTGTGTCTTACATTCCTGGTAATTCCATGCTTCCCACTTATTTGCTCTTTCTGACTGTTATCTCCCTGCCCAGCGTTGCCCTGCAGAAGCCTCACAACTCACAGTACCTGGGCTAGCCCAAGGCTTCCATTTTTCCTTCAATGATTTTTTTTTAATGTTTTATTTTTATTTATTTTTATTTTTTATTTTTTTGGAGGAAGGATAATTGGGAAAGAAAAAGAAAATAGTGGTCTCACTATTCCTGCATCCTTTTTTGCTTTGAATCCCAGGAATTTTAAAGCCAAATTTGTTTCCCAGCTCAACAATTCTACAAGAGCTTGTACTTTGCATTTCTTTGTGCAAGTCCTAACCAGACCCTTCTTTAGTTACCTATGTTTATTTTTGCCTTTTCTTGATTTTCTCATCCCTCAGTTTTGGGCTTTGGTATTTGAGTTATTTTTAAAAGTGCTCTGAAACACTTTTGGAATGTGATGAAAACTAATAAGTAAAAACAATCAAAAACCTTTCTAAGTTTATGAGTCCTCGGGTATAATCCTCCCAGTTCTCTGCTTTGAAGCACATTCTTGATTCCTCGTCAGTCGGTCGATTCATATACTCTTTCGTTTGGTGCTTTTTCTTCGTAACTGTTAGCATCCACATAGCTTTCAATAAAAAAGTCCCCCATCTTATTAGAAACAAAGAAACTCTTTGTTTCTTCCCAGTTTTTCAAGAATCCCCAATAATTTTTTTTTCTCTTGAAATTATCACTGTTTCCCATATACCAAAAAGAATACCTTGCCTTTTTTCCCCCCAAATCTATTTTATTCCTAAGAATAAGTCTTGGTCTCTATCCCATATCTCCAGTGAAATGAACATTTTCTGTTTCCATTTTTTCATGATTTGGCTGGCCTGCTTTCTAATCTCTAGAGTGGAGGTAAAGGAGACACAGAATCATCTCTGTGGGGGTTATTTTCTCTAACAAAGGTTGATTTTTTTCAAATTATAAGTAGCACATGAAATCCAGGAATAAGCAAAGATTATAACTGATAAATAAAGCTGTTTTTGAAGTATGCTATCTGATCTATGAAATACATTTTGTACTATAGAAGCTCAGTATTTGAGGATGAAACTTAGTAGTGATGGTCAAGTTCAGAATGATTAATAGAAAATGTCAAAGATGTAACAATATTTTGGGGATCCTTGATTTTTCTTTTGTGTTAAAATGGCATGAAGTGGTTATTGCCCTGTATTTTGTTTCATGACTCAGTGGCCCATTAATCCTTTGACCTCATCTGTACTCCAGCCTTCATTAGGAGTCCTGACCACTGATTGTCAGGGCAGTGCACACAGAGCCAACTAGACTGTTGGTCTGGCCCTGTACTTGGGTTTTTTCTTTTGGCTTTGACTCAACATGCCACCATATATTGCTTATTCGAATTGGCAGCAAAGGTTATTAGAATCAGCATTTCTCCCTAATAAGGGTTCTTAATTTACAATTGAGTTTTTGGCTTTGTCATTCTCTGCTTAAGCTTGTCTTAACTTTTACTTTTTGTTATTTGAGGCATTGACTATCAAATAGAGCCTGTATTGCTCTAGCATCTTGAATTCTAACATTCTAGATAATTTCTCAAATTCTTATGGGTCATGTAGGGAGTAGAAAACACAGTCGTAGAGACTCTGAAGTCTTTTCAGTCCTAATTCCAACCTGGTTCTAGAGTCTGGAAAATCGGTCAACAGCCTATAGGGATTTTGGTGTATTCAAAATTCAAAGCAAGCCTCTGGGCTTTGTTAACCTATGACGTGTAGTTTGCCATAAACGTCAAAACTCTGGTTTTCTAAATCAAATATTTATTTATAGCTCATGTTCTCCATTTAACCAATCCTTTGATATTTATATAGCCATTTATAATTTTTATAGACTTACCTATTTAAGTCAGTAGTCTTGACACATATTTTTTTTTGAAATTCAAAAATCTGTTTTACTATGAATGTTCATATAAAAGTACAGACATTCACCTAAATTTTCCTGAAATTATTTAAAAATTAATTTGTCATTGGTAACAGAAACTTCCAAACATCTCCATTTTACAAGTCTCATTATCCATATTTTCTCTAAAATATTCAGAAGTAGAAAACAAAAATACAGAATAAAATAGCTCATACTTTTCAAATTTACAATAATTGTTCAGTAACTGGGAAGAAAGGTTTACACAAATTGGAAATTCTTTATGTATATAGAAATTAATAAGGTGAGAAAATTAAGGCAAATAATAGGAGGCTTCAATAAATTCATGCAAAATAACAATTATGAAAAAACTATGCATGAACTTTTAGCTTTTGCATCAAAACATACATATAGTAGTTTATTTCACCTTTTTTTTTTTTTATTATACTTTAAGTTCTAGGGTACATGTGCATAACGTGCAGGTT
>NC_045436.1:46931423-47056896 GCF_002776525.5 Piliocolobus tephrosceles
TTTTCCAGTTTTTGCCCATTCAGTATGATATTAGCTGTGGGTTTGTCATAAATAGCTCTTATTATTTTGAGGTACGTTCCATCAATACCGAATTTATTGAGCGTTTTTAGCATGAAGGGCTGTTGAATTTTGTCAAAAGCCTTTTCTGCATCTATTGAGATAATCATGTGGTTCTTGTCTTTGGTTCTGTTTATATGCTGGATTACGTTTATTAATTTGCGAATGTTGAACCAGCCTTGCATCCCAGGGATGAAGCCCACTTGATCATGGTGAATAAGCTTTTTGATGTGCTGCTGAATCCAGTTTGCCAGTATTTTATTGAGGATTTTTGCATCGATGTTCATCAGGGAGATTGGTCTAAAATTCTGTTTTTTTGTTGTGGTCTTGACACATATTTAAAAAATGTTATGAAAAAATGTGCACATAGAAACCTATTTATTTATTTAATAATACATGTATATTTTTTTGAGATAGGGTCTAACTCTATCACCCAGGGAGGAGATAGCTTACTGCAGCCTCAACCTCCCCGGTTCAGGTGATTTTCCCATCCAAGCCTCCCAAAGTGCTGAGATTACAGGTGTAAGTCAACGTGACTGGCAGAAACCTATTTAATTTTAGAACAAATATAATTGCTTTGGAAATTTAAAGGCGGCTTTGTTTAAAAGTGAAACTCTTGACCACTTGTATTTTTAGAAATGACTGAAGATAGTGGAATTTCAGCAGAAGTAAAGTAGACCATATCGAAAAACTATACTGTGAAATTTGCCCCATGGAAGTCACTAAAATATTTATTGTTTACACAATGCTTTTTCTACCACTGAATAGTCTTTGAAATATTACTCACTAAAAATGTCTCCCCAATGAAGGATTATTCTAAAGTGCAATTGGCTTTTTTTTTCTCCTCTCTTCAGTCAAGGAGGATCTATAAAATGGTAAATATTCAAATGTTCTTCTTGTAAAGTACTATATATTTGCCTGTCTCAGGCAAGTATACAACTCTGTTGGCAGAAGTCAGCTTCTGCTTATTAAGTAATATTGCTATGGCTTGTAAAATTGGGAAGAAGCATATCTGAAGCTGCAGCATTCCTTTGATATATCACTGACTGTTACGCCTTTCGGAATTATTGAGGACATACTTAAGTCTGAATCAGAGAATAATGTCAGAGAAAATAAATATCTACTTTTTGGCAGCAGTTTAAAATATGTTAAGTTTTAGAAATGTTCAAAGTCACACATATGTTCTTTGATTTATTCCCTTTTATTAATATATAACCAGCATGCAGTGTTCAAACTGACCTTTTGAAGTTTGGATTATCACTCTGGCTAATTTTTTTGTAGTCTTATGCCAATTTTGTCCAATTATAATTTTGCCAAGCAATTAATAATATGAAAGTGCCTTTTTTTCTTGTATAAGAATAATGTGACCAAGACATATTTAATTAAATATATCTCAGCTCTTCATTTTAATCTGAAATGGCTGTGGCCAAATATCAAGGATACCTTTTCAAAAATAATGTCCCTGAATACTCAGGAAAAATGCAATTAAATATTAATGGCATGTACTAAATCATAAGTTATTGGCTTTTTTTATTTTTAAGTTATTACATTTCTATCGCCCTCCTAAATTCTCAGACCTTTCTCCATTTTATGGCTGTTGAGCTATTTGGGAATTATTGATAGTGGAGTCCTTTTGCCTAAGTAGGAGGGAGTGGGTGTGGGGGAGAGAGGAGAATTCTTTATAGAAGCCTTCATTCATACCATTAACTTAGACTGATCTCCAGTCTGAGAATATTCTCGTATTCACAGTTCTGCAAATAACCAAACATGTGCTCTTGAACAAATTCTATGAGCCTTTTTGACTTTCCTATGTTGAATTTCCACAAAGGGATTATTCCCATGCAATCCCTTTTGGGAGCGCTATTCAGTAAGGCCCATATTGCATTCTAAGGATGTCTCATTTTGTATTGTTTCATAAAACTCACTAAAAAATCTTGACAAACCCATATACTGGGCAACCTTGTTGGCTGGTAGCAACTCTCCCGCTTGCAAACATGATGACCACAGAAATTCCAAACAAAGTTTTATTATTGCATACAAATTGGAGGAGTTTTGCAATGAACAAATGAACAAATCCAAGTTATAGCTTTCCAAACTTATTTCTTGTCTTTTTAATCTGCATATATCCACTATGCTTTAGCCTCCCCAAATAACAGCTAGTCCTGGAACATACCATGTTCTCCTTTGCCTTTGTATGTTTGCCTGAAATATCCAAAATTCCTGTCACTGTCTGATAACGATATACTCAGTTTTCCTGACTCAACTCAAACACCAATTATTCTGTGAAGTTTCCAAAATTTCTCTCGCTTTCCCAAGCACATAATAGTTTTGGTCTTCCTTTTTTATAAATCACCTTATACTTATACCTTTAGCAGTATTTAATAGATTATATGAAGATTTACGGACTTGTTTACACATGTGATTCATATATCCTCAGGTCTTTCCAGCCTAGAGAGTAAAATATAGGTTCACAATAACTGGACAGAAAGGCATTGTCTGGCTTCATTCCCAAGAGTTGGTAGTCATGGGGTTGTCTCCCATGAAACCTATTAAGAAACTTAAAAAACCTTTGCAAGAAACTTAATAGGTTTCATGGGAGACAACTCCATGGCTACCAACTCTTGGGAATGAAACTAGTCCTGCTAGCTTCCAAGTGGTAGATAGCACTTTTCTCTTCTACAGCATGTTTTTCTGATGGCCCTTGGAAGCCACCAAAGCCAGATACTCTGTGCTGCATCTGTTTCCTTCCACATGGAAACCTGTCTGGTGTTCTGTTTAAATGACCATGCTCATTTTGTACACCAGTGTCCCCCCCCCCGCATTGCCTGATGGGGAAAGTCCTTTCACTCTCTCTAGTACTTTGTTTTGTTTCACTATTACAAGAAGTCCTGTTTTGTGCTCTCAATACCTTACATAAGCTTTTATAAAACAACTGGTATTCCTCCTCTCCTGCCAAAGAAATACAAACAAAGCACACTGAGAAAAGATATCCTTTTATTTCAGGGTGACAACATTTAATTACAGGGGGTTGCTTGTACATCTAATATGCATGTACTGTTTTAAAGGAGACAGGAGTTCATAGGCAATATGACTAAAGAAGCAAAAAATGAATAAGAAGCTTCAGCTGAGCTAACCTTTGCTCATCTAGGAAATCATCTATCTCAAATACTAAGAGACACATCTTTTTGAGACTATCCATTCAGCACATATATATGTGTGTATGCATATGCATAATATATAATTGTCACAATGCATGTACTGTACAATATACTCTCCTTTACTGTTCCAAAAGCTAAAGTACCATTTTTATACCTACTAACTGATATCTTATAGATGCCAAAGGTACTTTATATGAAGTATTTTTTATAACATCAAATTTCCAAAAAAGAATACTCTTCTTTTTGAGGATAAAATCCCAAATATCAATTCATTGCCTTTCTCTCAGAGTCCCATGATTGGAGTGCCTGGACGGAGGACATTTTTAACTTCACACACCAATACTGTGAGAGAATATTTTCTGCTCCTATGCGATAGAGAAAACCTTTCATGCAAAGAGATAGTTGTTATAGTCTTTGCATGAAAGTGACACTGTTTTAGGTATAAAATGTTATTGGTGAATTAGTAATGCTATTTTAATAAAAAACACAATATAATAATTATATTACCAGTGATGTAATTTAATTACTTTTAAGGATATTATTGTATTTGCAATATATTATAGAAATATCCCTTCTTTTTCAGAGTTTTTTGATTGATATGAATGACACAGTCTTCAAAAAAGGATGTAACACTTCAGATTTTTAAAGAAATGTCATTTCTTTTATAATCCGTGTTCAAGGTTAGATTGAGTAGGTATTGTTTTATCACTAAAAGGGAGGAGAGAGAAAGAGACAGAGAGAAAGTGAGATTAAGATTCTTGCCAAGTAATTACATTAAATAATCTCTCCGGGGGGAAGTGTCCAAAAAACCTAGAGAAATTGTGGAAATTGAAGAATAAATTAACTTCTTGTAAAATCATTTCCCCACTTCATTAGAACATTTGTTTTCAAATTTCAGAAGCAGATGAAATAATTTTCCTACAGATATTGCTTCAAGGATCAGGCTGGAACTCACAGAGCACCAGAACAACGAAGGATACAAACATCCCAAAGGTGTACATTAAGATTAAATTTGCACATTGAACAGGAAAAAATTGCACTTTATGACTGAACTTTTGAGTTGTTTCTGCATGGATTTTAGATAAGCATATGTAATGAAATATTGTAAAGCATAGACAGCAATATCTGCCAGCCACATTTATTAAGATTGAATGCACATGGAGCATTAAGATGCCATACAATACAATTTGTTATGTTAAATTTTAAGAAATTTCAAGGCAGATTATTAGAACATTAGGATAAGTTACCTGCCTTATTCTTCTACTATTATCATTCCTATTATTGTTATTTTTTCTCTCTCATCATTAGCAACCTTCATTTCTTTGGTGTTTGCAGGCATCCACTACCTTGAAAACCCTTTTGGTTTTTCATTTCCTTTCTTTCTTCCTTGCCTTCTTCTCCACTCTCCCTTCCTGTTCTCTCACGCTCTCTCTCTCTCCATCTCCAGTTATCCAGATGTTTTCTTTAATGCTAAAATTAATGCCACTTTTGAATTCATTCTTTGATTTTAAGCTTTAAACACCTGATCTTTTCTGCCTTGTACTTCACTACTGAATTGTATTTAGAATTTTGTCAAGTCTAGTTTGGTTCAGTGGGCTCTTCTCTATTTAAGACCTTAGGTCCTGGCTTCTCCAGGTTAAGTGGAATCACTTGCTCTAAACAGGATGCTTCTCTTCACTGTGTGATCATAGGCCTATGATGGCTGTGCTAGGAAACGACATTGACTTCAGATCCATGGCTCATTAAAACACTGTACAGAGTTTCAAAAAAGAATGCTAACATAAGCGTGTGCCTTAGACTGTTTAAAAAGGCCATGTAATTACAGTCAATAAGAATATATACTGAGTAAAACTACAGGAAAGTAGGATTTTATGCCTGCAGCCTGACATAATATAATTACATGCATTATATATAGACTTGAATGAAAATGAAACCACCTCAGCAGCCTTTTCGTATAAATGGGTCTTGACAGGACTATTCTTCTTGGCTCCTGAGGAGGGGTTTCCTCAAGAGAATGTATTAAAGGGGAAATAATATTTGGATTTTCTGACTTTCATGAATGTCTGTAAAAAGTGTCTAGCTTCCTTTTGTGTCATGGATGTTTGAGTGTCGTGGGTGTTTGTAAAGCCCATCTGCTATGATAGCCATGGGAAGTGAACCATGGCTGCCTAATCAGCTCCAGTTTGTCCTGGTGGTTCTAGAGCCCAGTCCTAAGCCCAAAGTCAAAATGAGATGCTTGGGAAACAGAAATAGGGAGATGGTTGGTGGAGAGGACATTTTTAGTATTGGCAATCTAACTGTAGAACTGTATTTGGTGAACCAATACATCTCTAGTAAAAATAACTAGTATGAAAGGTGCTTTTTAAAAAAGTGACTTCCACTTCTAAATAGCATGCAGGTAACTCGTTAAATAAAGAGGCTCAAATTATGTACTTGCTGAAAACTGTTTCATGTCAGGTAGAACCCTTTGATTCTAGAATTTTCTGTCTTTTTATTTTTCATGGTTATTTATAGATAAATAGCCAGCTATAAACAAAGAATCAGGTTGTTTAGCAATGGATATTTTAGAGGGAGAAGTAAATGCCTTTTTAATTTGGAAGCAAAGTTAAAACAAATGATCATGTTAGCTAAAGTGCTTCCCTTGAGGGATATGATAGGTAAGAATGGGCAATAGGATTTGGCATGGTGTAGGTAATTTTGGAATGCAGTGTAACTAAGAAATATTTGATTTGCTTTCCTGTTGATTTCTTGGCTGGGGTTCTTGGCACAAAATAAGGAACTCAAATTAATATAAATATGTGAAGTTTTAGTATTTTATGTTAAAAAGCCATTTTAGGCCGGGCGCGGTGGCTCTAGCCTGTAATCCCAGCACTTTGGGAGGCCGAGACGGGCAGATCACGAGGTCAGGAGATCAAGACCATCCTGGCTAACACCGTGAAACCCCGTCTCTACTAAAAATACAAAAAAAAAAAAAACTAGCCTGGCGAAGTGGGGGGCGCCTGTAGTCCCAGCTACTCGGGAGGCTGAGGCAGGAGAATGGCGTAAACCCGGGAGGCGGAGCTTGCAATGAGCTGAGATCCGGCCACTGCACTCCAGTCTGGGCGACAAAGCGAGACTCTGTCTCAAAAAAAAAAAAAAAAAAAAAAAAAAAAAAAAAAAATTCCATTTAAAAATTAGTCTAAAAATAATCAAGTCTAGTTTGAATTCACTGGCTAAGATTTGTAACTAGTTTGATGCATGCTGATGTCATAGAGCTAAATCAGAACTCAAAGTGGGTGAAGGGTATGGCTAGCTAAAACCAGCCAGCTTGTCCATTGCTGAAAATAAAATGGAATAGATAAAAGAGAAGCCAGGTCTTCACTAAGAGTTGCCATTTATTTCTAAATTTAATTGCTAAAGTCTCTAATGTCTAGATAATACCTAGGGTATCTATTTTTTTTTTTTTTTTTTAACATTTTGACACAGAGAGTACTATTGAAGGGTATACGGCTGTATTAATGCCCACTTCCCTGACTGAAAGAGAATTCTCTCTTCGTAAATGATGGTGATCATTAGTATTTCCCGAGTAAGCATTGAATCTCATAAAAATAGTCTGAAAAGTTCTCCGATAGAGAGTACTCTCTGCTAGATAAGGGCTTGTCAACTTCTCATCTTATAGATCTTAATCCTTTGTATGAGTTTGAGGTGTTGATGGTGTCACAGAACAGACTGCCTATGGTTAAATGCATGCCAACCACATATGACCCCTGTAATGGTATTTATTTTAATTGGCACTTCTCAACCTTACTACACAACGACCATATTAGAATACATGTGTGACTACTGTAAAATAAAATTCAGAAGTAATACAATCTACCTATACGTAATTTTAAAAAACTCTAGTGCCATAAATTAAACATTAAAAAGGAAATAAGTTATTATAAAATAACGTGCCTAGCAATAGGTAAATCCCCATGCAAGATTTTACCAGAGGACAAACAAATACCCTCACTATATCCGAGAAAGCTTTAGGGGACTGCACTAACCTCATTAGGATTCCTCCTTTAAAGAAAGTATACTAAGTGTCTTGTCAAGCCTTTGAGATCTAGATAGATGTTTTCCTGACTTGCTAAAGCAGTAGGACCCTTTCATCCAAAGAAATCATATGCAGGTGTATAGTATATAAACCTATATAAAGCAGATAAAGGCCCTCCTGTACTTCCTGTAAGTTGTAATGGCTTCTTTCTGAGAAATCTCTGGTCCAGGGGTCTGGATAGCTAATTGTTTCAGTGGTCTCTTGAGAGCCAAAAATAAACTGAAGTACATGAAAGGAAATCTGTTTTTATTAGTAAGGAAATGACTTCTTCCTTAAACTTTCTTTTCCCTTTTTGGTTAGAACAGTAGAATAATTTCCCGAATCTTATTACTGAAAGGAATTTTTAAGGATTAGAGAAGATACATTAATGTATCTTGGAAAGATGATTCAGGAATGTTTTATACAATTATTCTTTATTGCCCAGCTAAGGGGGGGGGGGAACAAAAACACCACAACAAATGTTTGAGTAGATGAGACATTCAACTTTCTAAATGCTCCAAGGATGGTCTAACTTCAGATCAGCTACTCATCATTAAGATGAAGCCATTTGAGGACAGTCTTTCTAGCATTTCTTCCAGTTCAAAATACAGATTAAAAATTTAACTTGTGAATGGATATATGATATAAACAGTTTTTCTTTCACTAACCATTTTTATATCCTCTTATGTTGAGTGTCAAGTCTGTCTTCTAAGTAGTCTTTCCTGGAGCAGTGTATCATAGAATCATAGTCTTTTAGAGCCAAAATAAACCTAAGGGATACCTAGTTCAAAATCTAAATATTTAAAATAAGTAAATGAAGCCAAGAGGTGTGAAGTGATTTTCCTAAGATCACACACACTCAGTTGTCTAATGTGAGACACATGCTGGCTACAGAGTATAACACCATCCAATAAACCCCCTCTCAGGAGGAGTTTGAATATTTGTTACTACTTGCATATTATCAGCTATCATGAAGTAAATATTTATTCTAGCAAAATAGGATTTGTTTTGTTAACTGGCAGGAAGCAGTTAACAGTCCCTTGTTGCAGGACTAGAGGGCTGATATGGTAGACCTCTCTGAACTGACTCAATTTTTATTGTATCTCTAATGGTCAGTTATTAGGCCTGTGGGCTTAATGTGGCAGCCTATCATCATAGTATTCTAATAAATAATGTCATAATAGTCTGTCTTCATATTTGTATTTCTACTGAAAAGATAAATTTATATTGTCACCCTTAATTGGTCTCAACATGACAAGACTCTTTCCTCATATGCTCTATACCTTTTTTTAAAGCTATTTTTCTTTTTTTAAAACTTTTTTTTTATTATACTTTAAGTTCTGGGATACATGTGCAGAACGTGCAGGTTTGTTACATAGGTATACACGTGCCATGGTGGTTTGCTGCACCCATCAACCCATCATCTATATTAGGTATTTCTCCTAAGCTATCCCTCTCCTAGCCCCAAACCCTGGCAGGCCCCAGTATGTGATGTTCCCCTTCCTGTGGCCATGGGTTCTCATTGTTCAATTCCCACTTAAGAGTGAGAACATGTAGTGTTTTGTTTTCTGTTCCTGTGTTAGTTTGCTGAGAATGATGGTTTCAAGCTTCATCCATGTCCCTGCAAAAGACATAAACTCATCCTTTTTTATGGCTGCATAGTGTTCCATGGTGTATATGTGCCACATTTTCTTTATCTAGTCTATCATTGATGGGCATTTGGGTTGGTTCCAAGTCTTTGCTATTGTGAACAGTGCCACAATAAACATACGTGTGCATGTGTCTTATAGTAGAATGATTTATAATCCTTTGGGTATATAGCCAGTAATGGGATTGCTAGGTCAAATGGTATTTCTGGTTCTAGATCCTTGAGGAATCGCCACACTGTCTTCCACAATGGTTGAACTACTTTACACTCCAACCAATAGTATAAAAGCGTTCCTATTTCTCCACACCCTGTCCAGCATCTGTTGTTTCCTGACTTCTTAATGATCACCATTCTAACAGGAGTGGGATGGTATCTCATTGTGGTTTTGATTTGCATTTCTCTGATGACCAGTGATGATGAGTTTTTTTTTTTTTTTCATATGTTTGTTGGCTGCATAAATGTCTTCTTTTGAGAAGTGTCTGTTGCCCACATTTTGATGAGTTTGTTTTTTTCTTGTAAATCTGTTTAAGTTCTTTGTAGATTCTGTTTATTAGCCATTTATCAGATGGATATATTGCAAAATTATTCTCCCATTCTATAGGTTCCTGTTCACGCTGATGATAGTTTCTTTTGCTGTGCAGAAGTTCTTTAGTTTAATTATATCCCATTTGTCAAGTTTGGCTTTTGTTATCATTGCTTTTGGTGTTTTGGTAATGAAGTCTGTGCCCATGCCTATGTCCTAAATGGTATTGCCTAAGTTTTCTTCTAGGGTTTTTTTGTGGTTTTAGGTCTTATATTTAAGTCTTTAATCCATCTTGAGTTAATTTTTGCATAAGGTGTAAGAAAGGGTTTCAGTTTCAGTTTTCTGCCTATGGCTAGCCAGTTTTCCCAACACCATTTATTAAATAGGAAATACTTTCCCCACTGCTTGTTTTTGTCAGATTTGTCAAAGATCAGATGGTTGTAGATGTGTGGCATTATTTCTGAGGCCTCTGTTCTGTTCCATTGGTCTATATATCTGTTTAGGTGCCAGTACCATGCTGTTTTTGTTACTGTAGCCTTGTATAGTTTGAAGTCAGGTAGCATGATGCCTCCAGCTTTGTTCTTTTTACTTAGGATTGTCTTGGCTATATGGGTTCATTTTTGGTTCCATATGAAATTTAAACTAGTTTTTTCCAATTCTGTGAAGAAAATCAATGGTAGCTTGTTGGGGATAGCATTCACTGTAAATTACTTTGGGCAGTATGGCCATTTTCACAATATTGATTCTTCCTATCTATGAGCATGGAATGCTTTTCCATTTGTTTGTGTCCTCTCTTTATTCCTTGAGCGGTGTGCATGTGTCCTTATAGTAGAATGATTTATAATCCTTTGTAGTTCCCCTTGAAGAGGTCCTTCACATCCCTCGTAAGTTGTATTCCTAAGTATTTCATTCTCTTTGTAGCAATTGTGAATGGGAGTTCACTCATGATTGGCTCTCTGTTTGTCTGGTTTTGGTGTATAGGAATGATTGTGAATTTTGCACATTCATTTTGCATCCTGAGACTTTGCTAAAGTTGCTTATCAGCTTAAGGAGATTTTGAGCTGAGACAGTGGGGTTTTCTAAATATATAATCATGTCATCTGCAAACAGAGACAATTTGACTTCCTCTCTTTCTATTTGAATACTGTTTATTTCTTTCTCTTGCCTGATTGCCCTGGCCAGAACTTCCAATACTATGTTGAATAGGAGTAGTGAGAGAGGGCATCCTTGTCTTGTATCGGTTTTCGAAGGGAATACTTACAGTTTTTTGCCCATTCAGTAATATATTGGCTGTGGGTTTGTCATAAATAGCTCTTATTATTTTGAGACATGTTCCATCAATACCTAGTTTATTGAGAGTTTTTAGCATGAAGGGGTATTGAGTTTTGTCAAAGTCCTTTTCTGCATCTATTGTGATAATCATGTGGTTTTTGTCATTGGTTCTGTTTATGTGATGGATTACATTTATTGATTTATGTATGTTGAACCAGCCTTGCATCCCAGGGATGAAGTTGACTAGCAACACTCATAGGCTAATATATAATAGAACTTTCTCTGAACTTTATAAATTGCACTATCTCTACTTTAAAAATGAAAATAGATTCAATGCAATTTCAATTAATATCAAAGTTATTTTAATAGAAATTCGTACATTGATTTTAAAATCTGAAAAGTCAAAGGAACTAAAATAGCCACAATAATATTTTCTAAATGAACAAGGTTAGAAAATTCACCCTGTATGATTTTAAGACTTTGTACTGACTAGAGTAATTCAGTGAATGTGGTCTAGGAAAAGGACAGGTATATAAATGGCTAGAAAAGATTGGGAACTTCAGACATAGGCTGACACATTGATGGCCATGTGATATTGGCAAGGGTGCAAAAACAATTCATTGCAGAAAGGTAGTCTTTTTAACAAAAGATACTGGAAAAATTGGATATCCATTTGCACAATAATGAACTTCAACCTACACCTCACATAATATACAAACATTAATTCAACATACATCATAGACCTAAATAGAAAATCTAAACCATAAAACTTCCAGAGGAAACCATGGGAAAAGTCTTCGTGACTTTTGATTATGTGAAGATTTTCTTAGCTCTGATACTAAAAGCAAGATTCATAAAAATTATAAATTGGACTATCAAATTTGGAATCTTCTGCTTCTTGAAAGACATCATTAAGAAAATTAAAAAGTGGAAAGAAAATATTTGCAAAACACATATGTGTTATAGAAATTTTTTTCTAGAATATATAAATAACTTTCAAAATGAAATAAGAAAATAAAATAACTGAATATAAAGAAAGATATTTCAAGAGACACTTTGCCAAAGGAGATATACAGATGGAAAATAAGTACATGAAAAGATGCTCAACGTCATTAGTCATTAAAGAAAAGCAAATTGAAACCACAAGGGGATACTACTAAGTCAACAAATGTCTAAAACAAACAAACATCACCAAGAAACCACTGTGCCCACCAAGGACTAGCCAGGATTTAGAATAGCCAGAAGTCTCAAATATTGCTAATGTGAATGCAGATGGAAGAGCCACTTTCAA
Source organism: Piliocolobus tephrosceles (assembly GCF_002776525.5). Classification (NCBI taxonomy): domain Eukaryota; kingdom Metazoa; phylum Chordata; class Mammalia; order Primates; family Cercopithecidae; genus Piliocolobus; species Piliocolobus tephrosceles. The sequence goes on from NC_045436.1 coordinate 46,943,427, forward strand.
ACATAGTTGGGAAATTTCTTGTAAAAGTAAACTTACACTTACCATATGACCCACCAGTATCTCTCCTATTCACTGAAAACAAATGAAAACTTATGTTCACATATAAGTACAGAAACACTTGTAAATGAATATTTACAGCATCTTTATTTATAATAGCCCCAAATGTAAACTCTGAAAATGTGTTTCAACTGCTCGATTGGTAACAAATTAGTACTTTCAAACAATGGAATACTACTTAGCATAAAAAGCAATTAACTACTGATATATTTAACAACATGCAGTATAGGAAATGAAAGAAATCAGACTCAAAGGGTTACATGTTTCATGATTCCATTCTGGAAAAGACAAAATCATGAGACAGAAAATATATCACTGGTTGCTAGACATCGAGAATAGAGTAGGACTTGACCTCAGAGGAGCATGAGACAATATTTTGGGGTGATGGAATTGTTCTATATATTGATTGGTGGTTATTCAATTAATACACTTGATAAAGCTAATCAAATTATACAATAAAAGGGTAAATTTTACAGTATGTAAATTACACCTCAATAAAATGAAATTTTAACAGGTTTGATGGGAATTTTATTATTCCCCCTGGTGGAAGTGTTACTATCTTGGAACTGAGACCTCTAAACCTGGTAAGTCTAAAGATATGAGGGTGATATGCACAAATTTCCCAAGTGTCGCTGGCAATAGTAGTAAGTGGGACAACTTCTACTTTATCCCTTGGTTTCTGGACCTACAAATTCCACTGAATTGGTATTGTAGTACCATACAATGAAATTGCATTTGAGATGAGCCTTGAAGGAGCCAGTTGCAACAAGTCTATAAGGTGGGAAGGATTCCCAGAGGAAAATCATTGTGAGAGCAAAATATTGGAGGCAGGAAAATACACAACGTGTTTCAGAATCCATTTCATTGGAACGCTAGGTACATGTAGGACTATAGTGAGATGAAGGCTGCAAAGGAAAGTTGGGTCATATGATGTTGTGCTGAAAAGGTTGTGTGTAATTCTGTAATCCATTCAGGGCTTTGAGAGACAAATTGGCTGATGACTATAGCTGCACTTTAGGGAGATTGGTGGATTGGCAAGCCTTAGTATAGATTTATATGGCTCAAGAGAAAAGGTGATTATAATGACCCTTCGATTTTCCATATGACAAGCCTGCAACCACTCAAAACTTTGGTGTTTTTACCGACATCTATATTATTTTCCCCGTCTAGTGCCCTAGAAAAAATTATCTTCCACATTGTGCAAAATTTAAGAGCTAGTTTAATGTTTCAGGTAAATTTACATTAACATTAGGGTAGTCTTGCTTTTTGCCTATAACAGACTGTGTGTCTAATTATCTAGGCTTCTAGCTTCCCCTCTCTTTAAAAAATTAAATTAATAGATAAAATTGTACGAACTTACCATGTAGAACATCATGTTTTGAAGTATATACATGTTTGTGGAATGATTGATTCTAACTAATTAACATGTGCATTACCTTACATAGTAATCATTTTGGGGGTGAGAATACTTTACACCTACTCTCTTAGCATTTTTTAAATAATGCAATATATTATTAAATATAGTTGCCATGTTGTGTAATGATCTCTTGAACATACTTCTTCTATCTAACTGAAATTTTGTATCCCTTAACAACATCTTCCCAATTCCACCCCCAAACCACCACAGCCCTTGATAGTCACCATTCTGCTCTTTTCTTCCATGACATCAACTTTTTTCTATTCTACATATGACTGAAATTTATGTAGTATTTGTTTTTTTGTTCCTGACTTATTTCACTTAACATAAAGTCCTTATGGCTCATCTATGTCATCACAAATGACAGGACTTCCTTCTTTTTTATGACTGACTAGTATATCATTGTGTATAATACATTTTTTTCTTCACCTATTTATCCACTGATGGACATTTGCTTAGGTTGATTCAATATCTTAATTATTGTGTATAGTGCTGCAATAAACATGGACATGTAGATACCTCTTTGGGATCTTTAATTATTTAAGTACTTAAATAATTAAACAATTGCTGGTTCATATGGTAGTTCTACAGTAGTCCTCCCTTATCTGTAGGATATGTTCCAAGGCCCCCAGTGAATGTCTGAAACCACAAATAGCACCAAACCCTAAAAAATACTATGCTTTTTTGATCTGATAACTTAGATGGCTACTAGGTGACTACTAAGTGAGTAATGGGCAAATAACCTATACACTGTGTATATGTGTATACACAGCATGCGATTTAAAACTTATGAATCATTTATTTCTGGTATGTTTTATTTACAATTTTGACTATACTTGACCAGCAGCTACTGAAACCACAGAAAGTTTAACTGTGGAGAAGTGGGGGCTCCTGTATCTTCATATTTTTTGAGGGATCTCCACACTTTTCTCAGTAAAGGCTGTACTAATTTACATCCACAACAACAGGATACAGGGTTCTCTTTTCTCCATCTTCTGGCCAACACTTGTTATCTTTCTTATTTTTGATAATAGCCATGGCTATGGCTACTGTTTTTGTTGCCTGTGCTTTTGGGGTAATATCCAAAACATTATCACCTAGACCAATGTTATGGAACTTTTCCCCTATCTTTTCTTCTAGTAGTTTTATAATTTATGGTTTTACATTTAAATCATTAATTCATTTTGAGTTGATTTTTGTTTGTGATGAGAGAGAAAGGTCTGATTTCATTCTTGTTCATGTGGACATCTAGTTTACCCAATACCATCAAGAATTGTCCTTTATTGTATAATCTTGGCACCTTTGTCTAAAATTCGTTGGCTGTAAATGTGTGAATTTACTTCTGGGCTCTCCATTCTGCTTCATTGGTCTGTGTGTCTGATTTTGTGCCAGTACCAAGCCGTTTTGGTTACTACAGCTTTGCAGCATATTTTAAAGTCATGTAGTATGATGCCTTCAACTTTGTTCTTTTTGTTGCAGATTATTTTGGCTACTGGAGGTCTTTGTGTTGTCATGAATTTTGGGATTATTATTTTATTTCTGTGTAGAATTACATCAAAATTTTGATAGAGATTCAATTGAATCTATAGATTGGTTTGGGTACTATGAGCAATATAACAATGTTAATTCTTCCAATCCAAGAACACAGGGTATCTTTCCATTTATTTGTGTCTTTTTAAAGTTCTTTCGTCAATATTTTATGTTTTCAGTGTACAGATCTCTTACCTCTTAGTTAAATGTATTAATGAGCATTTTATTTTTTAGTAGTTATTGTAAATACAATTGATTTCTTTTTTGGATAGTTCACTGTTAGTGTACAAAAGTGCTACTAATTTTTGTACGTAGATTTTGTATTCTGCTACTTGTCTGAATTGTTTTTCTAGTTCCGATAGTTTTGGGGTGGAGTCTTCAGGATTTTTGAAATGTAAGATCAAGTCACCTGCAAACAGGGACAATGTAAGTTCTTCCTTTTCAATTTGGTTACTTTTTATTTCCTTTTCTTGCCTAATTGCTTGGCTAGGCCTCTAATACTATGTTAACTAGAAGTGGTAAATATAAGCATCCTTCTCTCGTTATGGATCTTGAAGAAAAAGCTTTCAACTTTTTTCCAGTAAATATGATGTTTGCTGGGGTTTTGTCATATATGACCTTTATTTTGTTGAGGTACATTCCTTCTATACCTAATTTGTTTGTTTGCATAAAAGGAAGTTGGATTTTCAAAATATGTTTTCTGCATCTATTGAAGTGATCATATGTTTTGTACTTCATTCTGTTAATGTGACATATCACATTTATTGACTTATGTATGTTCTACCATACTGGCATCCCTGGGGTGAATTCCACTTGATCATGCTGTTTAATTCAGTTTGATATTATTTTGCTGAGGGTTTTTGCATTTATGTTAATTAGGGATATTAGCCTGTAGTTTCTTTTTTTGTACTTCCTTTGATTTTCGTATTAGGGTACTACTGGCCTCATAAAATGAGTCTGAAAATATTCATTCTTCAATTTTTTGAAGAATTTGTATTAGGTATTCTTTAAATGTTTGATAGAATTCGTAGTGAAACTATCCAGTCCGAGACTTTTGTTTGATGGCAGAATTTTTATTACTAATTCAATCTCTTCCTATTTGGCTTATAGCTTTCTATATGACCAAGATTTATCCTTGAATCATTATCATAGCACTTAGTTTCAGACTTGCACCTCTATACCCAATCCTTTTTATTCAGTCATCTACTGTGAGATGGAGTCTCTCTTCATTCTTCATTACCTCGAAAACCTTATATTCTTCACTGTCCTCCAATATACTACTCCTAGATCCACTTAGCAAGGGCTGGTCATACGTCAGGATCATTTTATGCAATCTCATTTAATTCTCAAAATAACCCCGTAGAGATATGCTCTCAGATGGAGGCACAGGCTTAGAGAAGTTAAATGACTCATTTTTCTATGCAATTTGTAAGTAGCTAAGACAGGATTAAGTATCAGTAGTTTGACTCTAGAACCTGGATTCCTAACATCTCTAATGTCCAGGTTGCAGCCATATTGAAACAGGCCAATACAGTGCATTATAGTTATTGAGTTGGTAATCTGCACTTTATGGAGCCATATTCTACCAGCATCAAGAGGTACATGATGGTGGAAACAGCCTCCACCATATAGATATCAGGTCGTGATCAACTGGGTCAAGATTCTAGGGAAACAAACTGGAACACAGATCAGAAAACAAGGAATAACTAAAATGTGAAGGTTGAACAAATGCAGCAGGGACTGAGAAGGTGGGCTACAATTGAGTAGACACACCGATTCTGAAAGAGAACCCTTGTCATTCTATGTAGGGAATAAGTTTTACTGATGCCCTCATCTGATCGTGGTTCTGAGCCTATTATGCTGTTAGTATGATCAGCATTGCCCCAGAATTTAGGCTTTCAAAGCCAGACCACAGTGATAGATCCAGGCTAAGGAAGGTAGATGTTGACAAATACATATCATGTTAAGTGATTGCTTTTATCTATAAAGTCCATGTTTTAAAATATGGGTGTGCTTTTGTTTGTGATTTGTAGTAATTGAGCTTCAGCAGCCATTGAAATCTGGCAGAACGCATGAAAAAAGTCTCAGGTTGTGTTGACCTTCCATTCATATAAATAGTTTGTTTATTGAGTAAACAAATATTAAGGGTTATTAGTCTTTCTTAAGAAATGTTAGCAAATTAAAAGGTTCAAAGATTGCATTTGTCTTTATCCTTTTGTTCTCAAAGCCAGTGCTGGTGATGTAATTGGACATTAACAAATAGTAGGTGTTCAACAGCAAGAAAAGTACACACACACACACGCATGTACCCACACACACATAGAAGGCCAATCCCACATTAAAAATTTTAATTTTCAAGAACTAAATATTGAGATATTGTAATATTTGGAAGGGTTCATTTTTACTTGATAGTGTATCATACGATTTTCATTAATATAATAAAATATTAAGAAAAATCTGATTTTATTGGCTGTATAATATTGTTAAATAAATATTTGTTAACTCACATTGCTTTGGTTAAAGTGACAGCTTTATCTCTGATTACTTTTTGTTTTTATTTACCGCTAAACTCTTTTTTATCTTTGTCTTTTTAAGCTTTATATTTTTTCTTTATATGCATTTCTTATAAATAGGTTTTTAAAACTTTATTAAATGAATCTAAAATTATATATACATTTTTACTTGTTAGAAAAATAAAGTGTTTCTCGCAGAAAAATTAGGAATTATGGATCAATTATACAAAAATAAGCAATACCTTCCTAGTTCTTAATATTTTGATTTATACGTTTCCATTTATACATATATATACACACACACATATATGTACACATACATGTATATGTAGTAGTCCCCTCTTTTTGTGATTTTGCATTTTGCAGTTTCGTTTACCTGTGATGAAAACCGTAAAGATATTTATAGAGAGAAAGAGGCCAGATTGACATAACTTTTATTACAGTATATTGTTAGACCTATTCTATTATTTGTCATTGTGTTTAATCTCTACTATTCTTAGTTTATAAATTAAACCTTATCATCAGCATGTATACCTAGAAGAAAACATAGTTCAGTGCTATCCATGGTTTCAAGCATCCACTGGGGGTCTTAGCATATAGCCTTCATGGATAAGAAGGGGCTACTGTACACACACATACTTATATATTGATTTCTCAAGCAAAATAAGTATTCTAAATATGATAGTTATTTTTGGTGCTTTTTTATTAATAAAATCTGGATTTTTTATCACTTCACATAGGTTATGAAAATATTTTCCGTGGCATACAGTATCCCACTGTATCATAATTTTTTTTTTTTATCAGTCCTTTGGCTACATTATTTCCATTTTTTTCTTCCGCATTAGTAAAGAAAAATGCAGTGAATGACCTTATAGCTAAATCTTTGATACATCAATCATTATTTCTTTGGAATAATTTTCTTCTTCTTCTTCTTCTTTTTTTTTTTTTTTTTTTTGAGACAGTCTCGCTCTGTCGCCCAGGCTGGAGGGTAGTGGAGTGATCTTGGCTCACTGCAAGCTCCGCCTCCTAGGTTCCCACCATTCTCCTGCCTCAGCCTCCCGAGTAGCTGGGATGGCAGGCGCCCACCACCATGCCTGGTTAATTTTGTTTGTATTTTTAGTAGAGACGGGGTTTCACCGTGTTAACCACAATGGTCTCGATCTCCTGACCTCATGATCCGCCCGCCTCGGCCTCCCAAAGTGCTGGGATTATAGGCGTGAGCCACCACGCCTGGCCGGAATAATTTTCTAGAAGTGAATTTGTGAGACAAAAAGCATATGAAGTATGGTCATGTGCCACATAATGACATTTTGATCAGTGATGGTCAGCATATCCTATGGTGGTCCAATGAGGTTATAATATCATATTTTAACCATACATTTTCCATGTTTAGATATATTTAGATACACAAATGCTTAATTGTGTTACAACTGGCTATAGTACTTAGTTCAATAACATGCTATACAGGTTTGTGGCCTAGAAGCAATTGGCTGTATCATAGAGCCTAGGTGAATAATAAGCTATACCACCTCAGTTTGCATAAATAAACGTTAAGATGTTGGCACAATGATGAAATTGCCTAACAATACATTTCTCAGAACATATTCTGTTGTTAAGCAAGGCATGACTACTACATAAGGATTTTGGTTGAAAAAAGTAAAATTTAATTTCTTACTTTAGGCATCTTGTTTTCTGTTTTCTGTATTTTCTTGTAAATTTCTGTGCTCTTGGAATTCTGTTTTTTATATTTTGTTAATTGAAATACATCTCATTTCTATTGATGCTTTCCTTTAAATTAAAAAAATTCTTAAAACTTAATTTTTATAATTATAAGTATTAATTATAAACTGATTATTTTACTGTTGTTTTAGTCTTCATTATTTGTTATTATTTGTTGTTAGTCTTTGTGTTTCTGAATGGAAGTGATATAAACCTGATTTCAGCATTCTAATGTGTTAGAAATGATCGAATATCCCACTGATGGCCTTTGAATTGTCCCATTTATATATTATGCAGTGCCAGGTATTGGATGGCAATGACCTGTTCTGGGCCCAGAAGGGACAGCCCAGACTTGGGTGACCTTGGTGGAATATTAGACACAAGGCTGAAAAGCGACCTGGCCTTAGCGGGGAGCAGAGATGGCAAAGAAAACCAGGTGCCAGCAAGCCAGGTAAATAGCTTGGGCTGGGCATAGGAACATCTGGGCAGTGTGGGACATGGCTTAGCCTGCTACCATCAAAGTCCTGGCATGGCTGGCATGTATGTTGGTGAGTAGGGAAAATCTATAAGATGCCTCTCATACTCTTCCTGATTGGGCCCAAATTGAAGCCACTAAGTGGGCCAGGTGGATCCCTCAAATACGTAATTAGGGTCTTTAGACCAGAGAGTTAAGTGCATGGCATTCCTCAGATGAAATCGAGTTCATGAATTGCCTCAAAGAATGCAGATACTAAGTCATTCCTCTGATACATTTCATTTCTTAGTCATCTTTTTGGAATATCTGGAAATATTTTCCCAAGATAATTACTTCATTTAAGCAAACACTTTTTTAAAATACATCTTCTTGAGTTTCTTCCTATAATTCATCATCTTTTAATTTTATCAGAGTGAAAATTTCCACTTACTGAAATATTTTTCTAATTTTTCAATACATTTGTCCGAAAATCTGAAAACTATGGTGACAGTTGCTATAGAAATTCTTAGAAATGAATCAAAACACAATTAAAGTGGTCTTTCAGCTTATAAATTTATTCACATATATTAATTTTACTTTATGAAAAATAAATGGTCTATTTAAAAATATTACACATAATTACTTTAGCAGCTTGGAAATATTTCAAAAAATATACAGTTAAGTGACTTTTGAAAAGATCTGCTCCTTATATTGAAGAAAACCTGTCTATTCTTATTCTCTAAACAGAGATGCATTTCTTGTATTACAATGTCAACTTAGACAGTTCTTAAAGATATCACCCATTTAATTCTTATCTCTCATTTTATTTCTAAACTTCTATTTCTATTAATATATCCATATTAAAATGTGTAATCACAGATTTCATTGAACTTCCAAATCTAATCTGAAAGATGAATGAAATTAATTTTATTATCCTTCAATATATGGACGTGTTCTCATTATTCTAATTTATTAACAATGATATTGATTTGCTTCTCTTAGTACTTGAAATTTTTTAAAGAGATATAACATCTTTTTCTCTGACTCGACCTTTTAACAGATAAACAAGATAGATATCAAACATTTCAATGAGAAAATGGAGATGGAATACCTTGCCTGACTACTTCTGGTCTAGAAAAACACCCATTGTAGTTCGTAGCTTTGTCTCACTCAAACCTCCATCTATGCTTTTAACGTCTTTCAATTTCTTGGTTGGTAAATTAAGGTTTTCCTTTATTCTGATAATTTGTTTCAACAAGAGACCCCCAACTCCTTCCAGTAACTTTTAATCCTTAGGAAAATTGTGACTATTAATATTTATTAAATGTTTTGGACTAATGAGATGACTTTCAATGGTTATAGCATTTTAATTGTGAGACCAGCCCATCTATTTTAAGATTATAACTATTTCTCAAACCTTTCCATAGCCAGGAATTTTTAAAAACTCCAATATATCAAATTTTCTTTTACTTTATTTTTGGATTTGGATTTATAGGGTTACTCTAGCTGCTCCAATGAATAAACACCAAATTTTTAATTTCTCACTTCTTTGAGTCCAATATGAATATTTCTGACTAGTGGGCAGTTTTTCTCCATGGAATCATTCAGGGAACCCAAGCTCTTTCCACGTTTTGATTCCACCATACTCTGGTGCCTCTGAGTTCTGCATCTCAGATCTATCTGCTGCTTAAATGCTTTAAGCATGGAGGCGGCACAATTTCTTTTCAAGTTCCTTTGGTGGGGGCTAGCACATGGACAAACCTGAATCCAGGGTAGCTAGGAAGAGTATCTCTAATTGTGCAGCCACCTCCCCGCATCATCAACACCATGCTCTGAAATAGAGAGGGGAAAATTTTTGGTGGACGATTAGTCATCAATGCCACAGAAAATTTAAAATGTGGGTACATACCCCAAAGGTAATATAGGTGATGCTCTCTAATAATGAGACAATAACAAGGGAGCTTTAAGATTGTGCAGAGTTTTCAAGAACATGATCACACATGTGCAGTGGTCAAACTATATTCAACCTCTTCCACTCTTCTGACCAATTATGGTTTAGGATCCTGTTCACCTCAGTCCTCATCTGATAATTTGGAAGACTTCAACTTAAGGTAACATCTCCTGAGCTCCATATACTAGTAGGTTATCCTTAACTATGCATCTACTACTAGCTTCAGATGGACTGTCTCCTGTTTTGAAGGAAAAACTTCCAGTATCTGTAACTTAAGGTGAAGAAAAGTGTTTTCTCATTGTTTCCTAGTTAGTAGCTGTAGTGCACTATACCTGAATGAAGTTGAAAGATTTCTGTTTTAAATAATCATCCTTAAGATCTAACAAAGCATGAAAGAAAGATCCTGTTGTATTTTTTAAAGGGTTTATTTAAACTCTAAATTTAGAAGTCCACAGTGTTTAACTATTATAAGAGATATAATATTTCAAGTGGAGAGACTCTCAAACATTACCTACTACTGTGATTGTAACCTATTTTTCAAATTCTACCACATCTTGTTTATATCCATTTTAAGACTTAGTATCAGGAACCTATTATGACTAAAATTCTTTATGCTGTGATTGAGCTCATTTCTTCTTGTGCACTTCTCCTGCAGAATACAGATGATCGCTGGTTATAGTTGGTCTGTTGAAATTTATTTTATTACTGCTCATATGTTTTTATTTTCTTATTGATAAATGTAAACCTCCCTGGTGTTGTAGGACTTTTCTTAGTTCAGCTAAAGACTGGGTTCTTGTCCATCCCAAGGCCATGAAAATTTAGGCTCACAGACAGTTTAAAGGGTGAACAAAGCAGGGTTTTATTGGGTGAAAAGGGAGAAAAAGAGGTGGGGGAAACACCTGCCTGGCGTTCGAATCCCAGGTCTACACTGGAAAAGGACGAAGCAGGCTCCTCCCTGCTTCAAATGGCATGAACTTCCTGAGGCTCCACCCAAGTGCGCAGGCTGGTTGGAATTTCTCCAGGGATCTCCTCCCACTGGCTGCCTCATTCCCCACTTTAAAGAAGTACATCTAACTGCCCTTAGGTAAAGGATAACGATGAAGACTGATCTTAACCGCTTCCTGCTAACACGGGGCGCTGTTTTGGGGAAATGGCAGTCAGAACTCCCTCAAGAGGCCAATCTAAGTGTTCCCGGCAGAAGGGGCCATCTTCAGAGGCTCTGGTTGCATGACTGTTTGGAGTTTGATGGCCTAAAGGTAAGAACAGACAAACCCAGTTATTAGAAAACGTGTCAAAATGAAACAAGGGGAGGGGTAAGAACAGCTCAAAAATCCTGAGGCCCTTTACCAGTTTGCATGGGGAGAGGGTGGCCAAAAGCCTGACTGGTTGAAATCTTTACCCTTTTGCTGGAATGTTGGGCTTTCCTTCCCCTGGGCCCAATCCTAAACCAACCAGTTTCAGCTTTGGGAAATTAACTCTTTCCAGTTTGGAAAATGCACCTGAGGGGAGTGTCCCATAGTACAGAGACACAACTAACTATCAGTGAAGAGAGAACCAAGGAGGAGAAAGGAATGAAAAGAAGATGTCTTTTAAACAAGTCCCAGGGGTTCAGGATGCATTTTTAAGGGGTACGTACTGAAGATGAATGGCTACCCATCTAGAAAGAGGGGAGTAGACATCCCTAGTTCCCTTGTCTTCCTAGTAGATACTCAGGGGTAAGTGAGGGGGAGAGAGAACAGCATCCTCTTTCCCTCTTCCATCCTTGCATCCCCAAGTCCTGGTGACCTTGGCAGATCTCGCCATGCAAAGCAGCTTGTACCCATGAAGTGGGGGGTAGAGAGGGGCGGCTAGAGAAAAGGAATTATCTGTTCTCACCTATGTCTCTTTCCCACCTAATGTCAGTAGCCTTGGAGTTCCCTAGACCTCATTTATGCCATGGATATTAACATGGCCTTTATTCATGAAACAGGAAGCTTGGGGTTAGCTTAATTGGCAGAAATCAGTCACGCTCACCTGCTCTGTGCCTTTTAAACTCTGTTGTTATCTGCCTTTGGATCCCTTACATCCAGTTTTCCTTCCTAGGGCTTTGACCCAAAGCTTGGAATTGAGTCTTGGACAAAACTGTATCTTGGGGGTAGGGGTGGGGTTGTATGGATGCCGTATCATAAGCCAAATGCTAAGGTGAAGCTGTGGAATTGAGTCTTCCTCCAACAAGGGAGAGGAAAGGATGTCTTGTGAAACGCCCAGATAAATGGTGGCTATAGTTATGCTTGCTAAGATTTGGGTGCATGGTGCTTGGCTTTGGTTAGCTCCCTTGGTTTTACTTTCCCAAAAGGAAACCTCCAAGTGATCGGTATCCTATTTATTCCCATCACTTGGCAGGATTTGAAGGATAATTGCTCAGAACTAGAATATTTATCAGGATTTTTACATCACTCATCTCTCATGTTCTTCCTGAGCTGCAGCTAGAGATTGCTGGTTGGTTCATAGGAACAAGCATGGTTAGTTTAAAATGTAGGCAAAAAATTAAAAACAACTAATAAATTTAGAATTTAATGACAAATACGTAAGTTTTGAAAAATAATTTCTCTCTCTCTGGTCCTCATTTTTGTTAAAAAAAATTATAGGACTGATTGGTTTGCAAAATAGACTTTAGTCTTATACTTGGCCTGATTATTTTGGTAAAGTGCAGCAAGAATGATTATTTCTACATAGGCCTTTTAGGTTGGCTTTGATGGGATTCTGTTCCACAAGAAATCTCAGATAAGAACATTTAAAGCCAAGCCCAACCATGGGTTTGTATCCTCAAACACCTGTGAGTTGGGTGCTTATATCCTCTTAAGGTCGATAAATTTGGAGCTCCTAGAACTGTTAGAAAGTGACATTATTTACTGACCATAGGCCAGGAACCCTGTATAGGGACTTCATAGATGAAGTATGAGACCAGTTTCCCCACTGGGCTTTTATTGGCTCTGCAAGTCAAGATCGTCTGCTTAAAGGGAAGCAAACCCTTCTAGTTAAAGTCTTGGTAAAATAATCAGTTTTTCCCATTGCATCCTGTTGTAAAAGAAAAATGGATTCTTATTGCACTGATGCAAACAATTGTATTGTCATAAGTTAAGAATACTCACAGATAGTTTCCAAATTCTGGAAGAACCAGGCAGAGAGAAACAAACATGCTCCATATCTTGATCACAGGAGTATACCTTGCTTAATTCTTAAAGGCTGTAAATCATTCAAAATAAGTTTCCTTGACTATGAAAAACAGAAAAAGGATCAGCAATATTTCAACCAAAAGTCAAAAAGATTGCTTTAGCTTTCTGAGTTTAGTCCATTTAGTTAGCCCTTGTTTTGCTTGATATTCGTGAGCATTTCAGCTTTTCATGAGTCCTGTACATTTTCCTGTATTCCAATGTTACAAAATCCAAAGGTATCAGAAGCCTGTATTTAAGAGCACCTATTACAGTTCTATAGCTAATTATAAACAATTTTTTGAAAAGGATTAAAATGAGACAACAATTGTCTGTGAAGAGCAAAATGTTCAGTGTGTAGTTACAATTAGAAACATAATTGACAGATTTGGTTATCTTCTTGGTTTCCAATAACTTAACATAACCTTAATTATGATTGATAGCAAATAGTTAGACATTAGAATTTTAGAAATCCCATGCAATTTTGGAATATATATAAGCATTATTTTCTAAGAAGATTGAATATCATTTTGGCAATCCTATGTATCTAAACATGTCAAAGGATCCCGTTTACCTCTCTTTTTTGGACACTTCGGGGGCCCTCTGAAGTAACTGAAAATCCAGGGGTCAGAAAAGACAATTTGAAACTTAAATTTGATTTTCAGAAGCTGTTAAATATCTTTACGGTTTAATGATATTATGAAATAGAATTCCAGATTACCGTGTTTTTTATTTTTCCAAAATGATGACTGAGAAATTTTAAAGAAGCAAAAACCTTTTATAACCCATTCAGTCAATATGTTTACACAAAGAACCTCTTCTGCAAGATTAATTTCCACAGTTCTTTCACCACTTCTTGGAACCTTCAGCTTTTTCCTAATTTAACTGAAAACAATTCTTTAACCCTAGGCAAAAGTTGACATTTCCATGCCTTCTTATAACCTTTTATAAAAAACATATTTTGCTGTTCTTACCCACCCTGCATATAAATCTATTTCTAGTAGTTTCAGTTAACTCCTAGCAATTTTTAACTTTAAGATAAAACTTGGTAAGTTGCTTTGTGTGCTAAGTGCAGCCAAGGTTTGCCTTCTTAGTTAAGGGCGTGATTAGTTCCATATGTCCCCACACGTTACCAGTTGTGAAACTGGCAAGTCAAATAGTTCTCAAAACCCAAAAAGCAGTGTGTAACCTCAAAACACTTGACAAACCTTGCATCTGACCGGAATTTTACCAGTAGTCTTTAGGGCTGCTTATGTTTCTTAAAGATTAAAGTCACGTGAACTGAAGGGTACCACAGCTTTTATCTTACCTTTAAAAAATATTAGATCCAAGCTCTTGTTTTTCTTCAGGCCAAATTAATTAGAGCTCTTTTTACAGATATCACACACAGTACACACACAGACAGGCAGAAGAACACCCAGTCACTGGGTGTAGTCCTTTAAGAGACAGGGCTGGGAAAACATGCAGATATCTAATCTGAGAGGGCTCATCCCGGCAGACAGGATTGCTCAACAAAGCCTTGCCAAGTGGCTACTGGCCATGCTCGCGGGATGTAAAGCAAGATGGAGGTTTGCAACACAAACCATACAGACATGCAAAGCTCATCAGATTTGCCATAGCCAAAGACTAGCCCCACAAATCCTATTCCACAACCAAAACTTTACAGAGAGTACAAACAGTGATAGTTGGGAGGCCTGGCCCAGTAAAAACATCTTCTAAAAGGAAAAAAAATATCTTTAAGGACTAACTTGTTGATGAGGTAGAGAAGGAGAAAGAACAAAAAGCGGTTTAAAAATTCCTGGGGAAGAACCTCTTATTCTTACGAAAATGGTTCCTCCACCAGGGAGACAAGTTTAAGCTTAATTGCTGTCCAATAGAGTTAAACCCCTTGGCCCAGGAAGGGGAAGACTGCAGCAGCAGCAAGTGGTTAGGACCAGCCAGCCAGCTGTGCGGGACCCTTAGGCCATGCATTCCAGTCCCAGCAAGGCAGGAAGCTGCTACTCGGCAGTGGATCCAGAAAAAGGAAAGAAAAGGCCATGAAAAGTCCCGAGAGCAACAGGGGGTAGGGGTATGGTTTTCCCCACCCTCAGAAGTCCCAGGATGAAAAGGCTTAGAAGCAACAGTAAGAGGTTTTGTGTCCCCATTTCACTCACCACTTCTTGAGCCCCATTTTGGGCGCGAAAATGATGCAGGACTTTCCTTAGTTCAACTAGAGATGGCATTCTTATCTGTTCCACAGCCATGAAAATTTAGGCTCACAGACAGTTTAAAAGGTGAGCAAAACAGGGTTTTATTGAGTGAGAATGGAAAAAAGTGGGCAAACTGGGACTCTAACAAAGCCAGAGTCTCTCCACTAGAGTGCTTCCCACATGGTGATCAAATCCCAGGTCCACACAGGAAGCGGAGGGGCCAGGCTCCTCACTGTTGCAAGTGGTGTGAACTTCTTGAGGCTCCATTCCAGTGTGCAGGCTGGTTGGTATTTCTCCAGGGACCCTGTCCCACCTGGCTGTCTCACAAGAATTATGATTTAGTATTGCCTTTAATATTCAGTATTTATTTTACCTGTATCTTATATTTCAGAATTAATGATTAATCAAGTATACAAATGTCATTATGTCACTGTCAATATTTAAAGAATGGTATTAGTCATCTAACTGACAGTAGGTCTGCTTTTGAAAACCAACAAAAATGCAAGAGGCTTTTGAGAGTGCAAGTAACAATAGAAAATAAATTAGAGTAGTTGGAATCTCCCATACCCTTCACATGGACTTTAAAAGGAATCATGTACACAAATCAAAATAACAAAGTAAAATTGTTAGGAATAAGTTTGTAATCTACAGTATGTTGCCACAGATTCCAATTTTTTTAAACTCAGATAATTGTGCCATTCATTAGCTTTAAGGAATCCTTTTAAGTCTTGTTACTTAATCATAGACTCATGCTAGTTAATTATAGAAAATGTAAGGTGCAGGTTTTTTTAAAAAAATATAATCCATTCAGGTGCCTGAAAGCACTTAACATACAGGTTGTACAAATTAGTTGCACTTCACAGATAATCCTGAAGGCAGATATTAAAAATGAGCGTATGGAGGATCCTTTTACTTAGACTTGGGCCATGTGTGAAAGAGTTTGGTTCACTGAAATCATGGTGTGCTCTATAACACAAAGAGGACTCACTGAAGATGGAGAATTTTAATCTACTATTCCCTGTACATGAAAGGTTAGAAAATAAAATGACAAGGACTGAACAAGTGTGAAGATAATGGAGCTCACCTACTGGAGCTGGACCACCAGGTGAGATGATTTTCATAAGTATCATTCTAACCAGGAAAATTGACGCTATAAACGAAACAAGAAAAATGTAATCAAGCAAGCCTCTTGAAATGGTACAATAATATCATAGCAGAATTAGATCCATAGAATGTATACAATTAAATCCATAGTTTGTAACTGTCCTTAAGGTCAATTTATTATCACTATGTCTGCAAGGAAGTGTGAAGAGCAGAGGAAAGTGACCAATGCCCTTCATGGTCTCAGTTCTCTAACTCATTTTATGTATTTTTCTCTTGTTTTAAATTATATTTTAAGTTCTAGGGTATAAATGCACAATGTGCAGGTTTCATATATAGGTATACATGTGCCATTGGTTTGCTGCACCCATCAACTTGCCATTTACATTAGGTATTTCTCCTAATGCTATCCCTCCCCGACCCGCCTACCCGCTGACAGTCCCTGGTGTGTGATGTTTCTTGCCCTGTGTCTAAGTGTTCTCATTTTTCAGTTACCACCTATGAGTGAGAACATGTGGTGTTTGGTTTTCTTTCTTTTGTGACAGTTTGCTGAGAATGATGGTTTCCAGCTTCATCCATGTCCCTACAAAGGACATTAACTCATCCTTTTTTATGGCCGTGTAGTATTCTATGGTATATATGTGCCACATTTTCTTTATCCAGACTATCACTGATGGACATTTGGGTTGATTCCAAGTCTTTGCTATTGTGAATAGTACCACAATAAACATACGTGTGCATGTGTCTTTGTAGTAGCATGATTTAAAATCATTTGGGTATATACCCAGTAATGGGATCGCTGGGTCAAATGGTATTTCTAGTTCTAGATCCTTGATGAATTGCCGCACTGTCTTCCACAATGGTTGAACTAATTTACACTACCACCAATAGTGTAAAAGCGTTCCTGTTTCTCCACATCCTCTCCAGCACCTGTTGTTTCCTAACATTTTAATGATTGCCATTCTAATTGGTGTGAGATGGTGTCTCACTGTGATTTTGATTTGCATTTCTCTCGTGACCAGTGATGATGAGCATTTTTTTTTCATGTGTTTGTTGGCTGCATAAATGTCTTCTTTTGAGAAGTGTCTGTTCATATCCTTTGCCCACTTTTTATGGGTTTTTTTTTTTCTTGTAAATTTGTTTGAGTTCTTTGTCGATTCTGGATATTAGCCCTTTGTCAGATGGGTAGATTGCAAATTTTTTCTCCTATTCTGTAGGTTGTCTGTTCACTCTGATGGTAGTTTCCTTTGCTGTGCAGAAGCCCTTTAGTTTAATTAGATCCCATTTGTCAATTTTGGCTTTTGTTGCCATTGCTTTTGGTGTTTTGGACATGAAGTTCTTGCCCATGCCTATGTCCTGAGTGGTATTGCCTAGGTTTTCTTCTAGGGTTTTTATGGCTTTAGGTGTAACGTTTAAGTATTTAATCCATCTTGAATTAATTTTTGTATAAGGTATAAGGAAGGGATCCAGTTTCAGCTTTCTACATATGGCTAGCCAGTTTTCCCAGCACCATTTATTAAATAGGGGATCCTTTTCCCATTGCTTGTTTTTGTCAAGTTTGTCAAAGGTCAGATGGTTGTAGATTGTGTGGTGTTATTTCTGCGGCCTCTGTTCTGTTCCATTGGTCTATAAACCTGTTTTGGTACCAGTACCATGCTGTTTTGATTACTATAGCCTTGTAGTATAGTTTGAAGTCAGGTAGCATGATGCCTCCAGCTTTGTACCTTTTGCTTAGGATTGTCTTGGCAGTGCAGGCTCTTTTCTGGTTCCATATGAACTTTAAAATAGTTTTTTTTCCAATTCTGTGAAGAAAGTCATTGGTAGCTTGATGGCGATGACATTGAATCTATAAATTACCTTGGGCAGTTTGACCATTTTCACGATATTGATTCTTCCTATCCATGAGCATGGTATGCTCTTCCAATTTTTGTATTCTCTTTTATTTCACTGAGCAGTGGTTTGTAGTTCTTCTTTGAGAGGTCCTTCACATCCCTTGTAAGTTGTATCCCTAGGTATTTTATTCTCTTTGTAGCAATTGTGAATGGGAGTTCACTCATGATTTGGCTGTTTGTTATTGGTGTATAGGAATGTTTGTGGTTTTTGCACATTGATTTTCTATCCTGAGACTTTGCTGAAGTTGCTTATCAGCTTAAGGAGATTTTGGGCTGAGATAATGGGATTTTCTAAATATACAATCATGTCATCTGCAAACATGGACAATTTGACTTCCTCTTTTCCTAATTTAATACCCAAATTTCTTTCTCTTGCCTGATTGCCCTAGCCAGGACTTCCAACACTGTGTTGAATAGGAGTGGTGAGAGAGGGCATCCTTGTCTTCTACTGGTTTTCAAAGGGAATGCTTCCAGTTTTTGCCCATTCAGTAAGATATTGGCTGTGGGTTTGTCATAAATAGCTCTTATTATTTTGAGATACGTTCCATCAATACCTAGTTTATTGAGAGTTTTTGTCATGAAGGACTGTTGAATTTTGTCAAAGGCCTTTTCTGCATCTGTTGGGATAATCATGTGGTTTTTGTCATTGGTTCTGTTTATGTGATGGATTACGTTTATTGATTTGCATATGTTGAACCAGCCTTGCATCCCAGGGATGAAGCCTACTTGATTGTGGTGGATAGCTTTTTGATGTGCTGCTGGATCCAGTTTGCCAGTATTTTATTGAGGATTTTTGCATTGATGTTCATCAGGGATATTGGTCTAAATTCTCTTTTTTTGTTTTGTCTGTGTCAGGCTTTGGTATCAGGATGATGATGGCCTCATAAAATGAGTTAGGGAGGATTCCCTCTTTTTCTGTTGATTGGAATAGTTTCAGAAGGAAGGGTACTAGCTCCTCTATGTATATCTCATAGATTTTGGCTGTGAATCCATCAGGTCCTGGACTTTTTTTGGTTGGTAGTCTCTTAATTATTGCCTCAATTTCAGAGTCCGTAATTGGTCTATTCAGAGATTCAACTTCTTCCTGATTTAGTCTTGGGAGGGTGTATGTATCCAGGAACTTCTCCATTTCTTCTAGATTTTCTAGTTGATTTCATAGAAATGTTTGTAGTATTCTCTGATGGTAGTTTGTATTACTGTGGGATCGGTGGTGATATCTCCTTTATCGGTTTTTATTGCATCTATTTGATTCTTCTCTCTTTTCTTCTTTATTATTCTTGCTAGTGGTCTATCAATTTTGTTGATGTTTTCAAAAAACCAGTTCCTGGATTCATTGATTTTTTGAAGAAACTTTTGTGTCTTTATCTCTTTCAGTTCTGCTCTGACCTTAGTTATTTCTTGCCTTCCACTAGCTTTTGAATTTGTTTGCTCTTGCTCTCTAGTTCTTTTAATTTTGATATTAGGTGTCAGTTTTAGATTTTTCCTGCTTTCTCTTGTGGGCATTTAGTGCTATAAATTTCCCTCGACACACTGCTTTAAATTTGTCCCAGAGATTCTGGTATGTTGTGTCTTTGGTCTCACTGGTTTCAAAGAACATCTTTATTTCTGCCTTTATTTTGTTATTTACCCAGTAGTCATTCAGGAGCAGGTTGTTCAGTTTCTATGTAGTTGTGAGGTTTTGAGTTAGTTTCCTAATCCTGAGTTCTAATTTGATTGCACTGTGGTCTGAGAGACAGTTTGTTGTGATTTCTGTTCTTTTACATTTGCTGAGGAGTGCTTTACTTCCAATTATGTGGTCAATTTTAGAAGAAGTGCGATATGGTGCTGAGAAGAATGCATATTCTGTTGATTTGGGGTGGAGAGCTCTGTAGATGTCTATTAGGTCTGCTTGGTGCAGAGCTGCGTTCAAATCCTGGATATCTTTGTTAAAACTTTTGTCTGGTTTATCTGTCTAATATTGACAGTGGGGTGTTGAAGTCTCCCATTATTATTGTGTGGGAGTCTAAGTCTCTTTGTAGATCTCTAAGGACTTGCTTTATGAATCTGGGTGCTCCTGTATTGGGTGCATATATATTTAAGATAGTTAGCTCTTCTTGTTGAGTTGATCCCTTTACCATTATGTAATGACCTTCTTTGTCTCTTTTGACCTTTGTTGGTTTAAAGCCTATTTTATCAGAGACTAGAATTGCAACCCCTGCTTTTTTTTTGCTTTCCACTTGAAGGTAGATCTTCCTTTATACCTTTATTTTGAGCCTATGTGTGTCTCTGTACCTGAGATGGGGCTTCTGAATACAGCACACTGATGGGTCTTGACTCTTTATCCAATATGTCAGTCTTTGTCTTTTAATTGGGGCATTTAGCCCATTTACATTTAAGATTAATATTGTTATGTGTGAATTTGATCCTGTCATTATGATGTTAGCTGGTTATTTTGCCCACTAATTGATGCAGTTTCTTCCTAGCATTGATGTTCTTTACAATTTGGCATGTTTTTGCAGTGGCTAGTACCAATTGTTTCTTTCCATGTTTAGTGCTTCCCTCAGGAGCTCTCGTAAGGTAGGCCTGGTGGTGACAGAATCTCTCAACATTTGCTCGTCTGAAAAGGATTTTATTTCTCCTTCTCTTATGAAGCTTAATTTGGCTGGATATGAAATTCTGGGTTGAAAATTCTTTTCTTTAAGAATGTTGAATATTGGCCCCCACTCTATTCTGGCTTGTAGGATTTCTGCTGAGAGATCCACTGTTAGTCTGATGGGCTTCCCCTTGTGGGAAACCCATTTCTCTCTGGCTGCCCTCAACATTTTTTCCTTCATTTCAACCTTGGTGAATGTGGCAATTATGTGCCTTGGGGTTTCTCTGCTCGAGGAGTATCTTTGTGGCATTCTCTGTATTTCCTGAATTTGAATGTTGGCCTGCCTTGCTAGGTTGGGTAAGTTGTCCTGGATAATATCCTGAAGAGTGTTTTTCAATTTGGATCCATTCTCCCCATCACTTTCAGGTATATCTATCAAATATAGGTTTGGTCTTTTCACATAGTCCTATATTTCCTGGAGGTTTTGTTCATTTCTTTTTACTCTTTTTCTCTCTAACCTTGTCTTCTCGTTTCATTTCATTAATTTGATCTTCAATCACTGATACCCACTTGATGAAATCTGGTGTTGAAGCTTGTACATGCATCACAAAGTTTTTGTGCCATGGTTTTTAGCTCCATCAGGTCATTTAAGGTCTTCTCTACACTGTTTATTCTAGTTGGCCATTCATTTAACCTTTTTTCAAGGTTTTTAGCTTCCTTGCAATGGGTTTGAACATGGTCCTTTTGCTTGGACAGGTTTGTTATTACCGCCCTTCTGAAGCCTACTTCTGTCAACTTGTCAAAGTCTTTCTCCATCCAGCTTTGTTCCATTGCTGGCAAGGAGCTGTGATACTTTGGAGGAGAAGAGGCACTCTGGTTTTTAGAATTTTCAGTTTTTCTGCTCTAGTTTCTCCCCATCTTTGTGTTTTTATCTACCTTTGGTCTTTGATATTGGTGACCTACAGGTGGGGTTTTGGTGTAGATGATCTTTTTGTTGATGTTGGTACTATTCCTTTGTGTTTGTTAGTTTTCCTTCTAACAGTCAGGTCCCTCAGTTGCAGGTCTGTTGGAGTTTGCTGGAGGTCCACTCTAGACCCTGTTTGCCTGGGTATCACCAGCAGAGGCTGCGGAACAGCAACTATTGCAGAACAGCAAATATTGCTGCCTTATCCTTCCTCTGGAAGCTTTGTCCCAGAGGGGCAGACACCCATATGAGGTGTCTGTTGGCCCCTTCTGGGAGGTGTCTCCCATTAGGCTACATGGTGTCAGGAGCCCACTTGAGGAGGCAGTCTGTCCATTCTGAGAGTTCAACCACCATGCTGGCAGAACCACGGCTCTCTTAAGAGCTCTCAGACTGGGATGTTGCTGCCTTTTGTTCAACTATGAACAAAAAAGAAGCTGTCTGCTGCCTTTTGTTCAGCCATGTCCTGCCCACAGAGGTGGAGTCCATAGAGGCAGTAGGCCATGCTGAGGTGTGGTGGGCTCCACCCAGTTTGAGCTTCTTGGCCACTTTGTTTACCTACTTAAGTCTCAGCAATGGCAGACACCCCTCCCCTATCCAGACTGCCGCCTCACAGTTTGATCTCAGATTGCCGCAATGGCAATAAGCAAGGTTTTATGGATGTGGGACCCACCGAGGCAGGCACAGGAGAGAATCTCCTTGTCCGCTGGTTGCTAAGACCTTGGGAAAAGCACAGTATTCCTGTGGGAGTGTCCTGTTTTTCCAGGTACAGTCTGTCACGGCTTCCCTTGGCTAGGAAAGGGAAATCCCCTGACCCCTTGCACTTCCTGGGTTAGACAACACCCCGCCCTGCTTCAGCTCACCCTCCATGGGCTGCACCCACTGTCCAACCAGTCCCAGTGAGATCAACCAGGTACTTCAAGTGGGAATGCAGAAATCATCCATCTTCTGTGTTGATCACGGGAGCTGTAGACCAGAGCTGTTCCTATTTGGCCATCTTGGAGCCCACTTACGTATTTTTCTGCTAACCTGTGCCAATGCAGTTTCATAGCCTTGCAGTGGAGGCAAATGACACTTAGGGAAACTAATCCAGGATGTACTTTTTTGTAGAGGAGATGGTGAAGAGAAGCAGTGAGTTCCTTTCTAAGAAATTAATTTTAACTCGTTTCAGATTTTGTGTCATTTCGAAGTTTAGAGTTGAACTCAGTTGGATTGAATGGGGGAGGAAAAGAGAAGGAAAGGGAGGAGGAAATTTGCATGTACACAGTCAATCAACTGATAGTCACTTACTACAAATGGTGGAAAACAATGGTAGAACAAAAGAAGTAACTTTTATTAGCATCTTCTTTGGGCAAAGCCCTGAGTGTGGTGCTTTACATTTGCAGTCTTACTTGATTCTCACATCAATCCAGTGTGGGAGATATCATTACCTCCACATTGCCTGTAAGAAAACTGGTGAAGTAATTTGTTTCAGCTGACTATGCTGATAAGGGAAGGAAGGGATTAGAATTCAGATCCATTTCAATGTTCATGCCCTTTTAGCTGCACTGTGCTCCCTCTCTCTGGCTAGGTATTTTTGAATTTACTGGTCTCACACATGGTTATCAGCAAGCCAGGGAAGAAAGAAAACACCTCTGGGGACACTGTCTATTTCTCCACACACAACTGGGCAGGTGTCAGGCGCCATCGTGAAGTGGGTGAGCATTGTCTTCCATCCCCTCAAGTTATCATTGATGGCCTTTCCACTCTTTCTTGGCATATTTCTTCCTTTATGGCTTCTATCTTCTTGTACCAATAAAAATAGGAAAGGGTTGGCGTCAGGCGTTATATGCTCAGGTTTCAATCCTTGCATTAACTGAATTTCATTTCCAAATTATTATTTTTAAAGTAATACACATGCTCAGTTAAAATTTACATGAAGATACAACAACAACGAAAAAAATCAGCAGGCCCTGCTCCACCCCTCCTGGATCCTGATTCTCATGTTTCTAAGGGAAATATGGTCAACTGCTTCAGCCATTTATTTTGGTATTTTCTTCTTTTTTCCTTAGTCACAGGCCTACACAGCTGCATCTTTATTTATGCTCTTAATTTTAAGCATTATCTATTAACTTCTCTTTATGGAAGATGATCCTTATTTAGGCCTAAGATCTTCCCCTATACAAAACTTTTTTATCCCCCAGTAAAGTTATAATTACAGTCCTCAGGGAAATCATTGTATTGTGTTTACATTTTAACATGTTGCTCACAGCTGAGCCACCTAGTATGTTAAAATTTCATTCCTTTTTGTGTAAATTTTTCTATTTTCCTTGGTGTTAATAACTGCTGTGTTTGGTTTGCTTAGTTTTGTATGGTCCAAACTTCTCAAGAGCACCCTTGCTCCTTAGAGAGGGCTTTCCTGGAGCAAGCTCTCCTGGTTTCAATCTAGATTGGTTACTTTCTATACCTGATGTCCAGTGGTCCTGCAATTTCCTCTCACTGAGGGATTTCTTTGCCCTTTTCTTTGTTGCAATTCCTGTTACCTGAACCTGTCATGTTCTGCATTTTTTGGTTTATCCTTTCATTGGTGAAACACATTCTCCATTATTTTTTAATAAATGGATACTTAGGAAGTAAAGTCTTTGAATTCTGGCATGTCTGAATGTGTCAACATTCTTTCTTCATAATCAGTTGTCAGTGTGGCTGGGACTAAAACATTTTTTCACAGAGTTTTGAAACATTTTTTCACAGAGTTTTGAAAGTATCACTTCATGGCATTGGAAGGTGTTTCTTCTAACATTCCAATATTGCTATAAAGAAATCTGATACTATGCTGATTTTGGATCTTTTGTCTTTAATCTTTTTTCTTGTTTTTCTTCTTCTTTTTTAAAAATAGGATCTTCTCTGTAGCTGATAGGCTAAAAACATTATAATGGCTTACTTTGATGTAGATTTCTGTTCATACTCTGTGTTAGGCTGTTGTGTTAGTTTCTTGTGTTTACTTTTAAATTTTTTTAAAAAATCAACTTCATTGAGATATAATTTACATACAATAAAATGCACCAATATTAAAAATACCATCCAGTGGTTTTGATAAATGTATATACTCACATAACTATGACTCCAAACAAAATATAGCAAGGGTTCATCATCCAAAAAACATGCTGTTGTTCTCCTTTGCAGTCATCCTTCAGTTTACCCCTGGTCACAGGATACTACTGATCAGGTTTCTGTCACTATAGAATCACTAACTGCATATTTGGGTCTCTTTCTGATTGTATAGCAAAGGGCTCTGTTTTTTCATTAAAGTCTCAACCTATGAAAATGTGTTAAGTCTCTCTCTTCCTAAAAAGGATCTTTTGTTTTTCTTATTTCTTCCTCCTTGTCACTGCTTAACTTCTCAAGATGAGTCAATGCTTACAGTATTAATTAGGCCAGGTTCCACTTGTTGGGGGGGTGGGGGGGTGGCGGGGAAGAGACCAAAATGGCAGTGGCTTATGGATAGAATTTATTTCTGCCTTATGTAACAGTCTGAACAAGAATTCAACAGCTGATATAACCGTTCCAATGGCAGGAACTCAGACTCCTTTTATCTCATTGTTTTGCCAGCCTTAACAT
The DNA here is from genome assembly GCF_002776525.5 of Piliocolobus tephrosceles. Taxonomy (NCBI): domain Eukaryota; kingdom Metazoa; phylum Chordata; class Mammalia; order Primates; family Cercopithecidae; genus Piliocolobus; species Piliocolobus tephrosceles. The sequence goes on from NC_045436.1 coordinate 46,968,571, forward strand.
CCGGCTTCTGCCTCATGGGCTAAAAATATCTCTTTAGCTCAACTCCTCATGGCTGCTTTTCTAAAAGTGGGAAGGGGAGAAGAGGATGTGGATAGCACAGAAGTTGCAAACATCACATACTATTGGCCAAAATTTAGACACATGGCCACACATAGCTGCAAGGAAGAGTGAGAAATACAATCTTATTAGGAAAGCCACATATCCAGCTAAATTTAGGGGTTTTATAGTAAAAGAAAAAGGAAGAATGGATATTTGGAAACAAACTAATGCCTCTACTGTCTTGATTTTCACTCAATTTTTTTTCTGACTTCTGCCTCTACTGTTGTACCGACATTATCCATCCTAAGAGAACCTCCACATCCTAATGGTCAAATCATATGACTGCTTTTCAGTAGATAGAGCATTTTTTCTATTAAAATTTTGTCCAATTCTATTGATTATAAATTTTCTGAAACTCATTATCAACATTTACAAATGTCCTTGCTTTTTTGTACTGTTTAAATTATGAGACAGAATTTAAAATTAACAAATGAGTCTTATTATTTAATACCTCTGTATATTTTTGTTTGTTGATAACTAATAGCATATACTGTCAACAAAGTTTTAGATACATCTTGATTTTTAGTAATTATATAACCATCTATAACTGATCTTAACATGTACTTTTTCTTGCTTCATAGGATAAATTAACACATAAAACTAAGATGTTTAAGATGTTTCTCTTTGCTCTTCTTTTTTTTTTTTCTTTTCTTTTTCGAGATGGAGTCTTGCTCTGTCACTCAGGTTGGAATGCAGTGGCCTGATCTTGGCTCACTGCAAACTCCTTCATTACCCGGGTTCAAGTGATTCTCTCTGCCTCAGCCTCCCAAGTAGCTGGGATTACAGGGGCCTGCCACCACACTCCGCCAATTTTTGTATTTTTTTTTTTTTTTTTAGTAGAGATGGGGTTTTGACATGTTGGCCAGGCTGATCTTGAACTTCTGACCTTAGGGGATCCGCCCAGCCCACTTCGGCCCTCCCACCTCCCAGAGTGCTGGGATTACAGGCATGAGACACTGCGCCTGTCCTCTTTGCTCTTTAAATTCAGTCACAGAATGAATAAAAATTTTTCCTGGAGCCGAATGTTCTCTCACTGTAGTTAACTAAAGCTAGTTGACAATAATATCATTTTAATCACCAAAGTTTGGCAAAAAATAAAATAAAATAAATAATAATAATCCTGTCTTAAACAAAATTTTAATAATTTAAGCAGAAACCATTATCTCGTGATATAACTTCATATTTCTTTTTGGCCCATAATTGGAAAGATCTTGGGCTAATCAGACTGCAGTAATCCTGACAGGATAAGTAGAAACAGATCTTCTTCATCTTCTTTTAAATTTTAGCCAATCTGCTGAGTATCCTCCTTCTCCCTCTCCTCCTTCTCCTTTTCCTCCTCCTCCTCCCCTTCTCCTCCTCCTCCTCCTCTCCACCCCCTTCCTTCTCCTCCTCCTCCTCCTCCTTCTCCATCTCCTCCTTCTCCTTCTTCTTCTCCTTCTTATTTTATTTTATTTTTTTGAGATAGTCTCACTCTGTCACCTGTGCTGCTGGAGGGCAGTGGTGTAGCCACAGCTCATTGTAGCCTCCAACCCTTGGGCTTAAGTGATATTCTTGCTTGTCTCCTAAGTAGCTAGGACTATAGGCATCTGCCACCCCACCTGGCTAATTATTTTAGCTTTTGTAGAAACGGGGCCACGCAATGTTGCCTAGGCTAGTCCAGAACTCCTGGCTTCAAATGATCCTCCTACCTCAGCCTCCCAAAGTGCTAGGATTACAGGTGTGAGCCCCTGCACCCAGCTCCAGATATTCTTATGTGGGGAGTTGATGTAGCTTTTCACTATTGTTTCAGTTTTCTTGATCATGCTCTGTTCTAGTGTGATTCTGAATGGAAAAAATGCCATTCAGCACCATACTTACTATTTAATAATTTGTTGCTTTTAGCTTTTAAAATTGTATGAAATCTTCACTTAAGCCTCTACCCAATTAGCCATTAAGTATTTTCATGGTAAGCTTTGAAGAAGGTACAGGCAAATATGACTGAGCTTGTTATACTCCAAACAATGAAGTGAGATGAACACTGAATAAGAAGCTGTTACAGAGTTATCTTTTTCAAAAAAAAATTGAAATATAGCAAAATATAGAAAAATTCATAAAACAAAAAAATTCTCCTCAATGATTTATAAAAGTGAACACCCCTGCAACCATGATTAGGTCAGGATTGCCAGGACATTAGAGACTTGCTTTCACTCCCATTGAATTGCTCCCCTCCTTAAATGTAATCACTAGCATTACTTCGTTTTATTCACATCTTTTGTTTGTCTTTATAGTTTTACCGGATAAGTATGTATCCCTAAATCACTTTATATAGCACTTTCTGTTTTTATCTTCACTGTATGTGAGTATTGTAAAGCATACACTATTCTTGTCTATCTTGTTTTTTTCCACACTTTTTACAATATTCATCATGTTGTTGTGAGAAGTAGTTTTTAAACTTTTTGGTGCTGTATAGCATTTTCTTGTATGAACAGACCACATTTTAGTGATCTAGTCATTTGTTGATGAATATTTGATGTTTCAGTTGTTTCTAGTTGGGACAATTACAGACAATGCTGCTGTAACATTCTTGTGCATGTCTCTTGGGGCTCATGTATGTGCATTTATGATGGTATTATACCTAGGAGTGCAATGATTACATCTTAGGTTATGTTTACCTGCAACATTAGCAGATATTGCCAAACAGTTTTCCAAAATGGTGCTGATTTATATTCTTATCAGCAGTAAAACAGAGTTCTTACTATTTCACATCTTCACCAAAATTTGTGATTTGAAGGCTTTTAAAATTTTAGCCAATCTGCTGAGTATCTAGCAGTATCTCATTGCAGTTTTAATTAGCATTTCCGTGATTATTAATGAGCTTGTGTGCTTTTTCATATGATTATTGACAATTTGGCTATCTTTTTTTTTTTTTTTTTTCTGAAAATGCTTTTTAAAGTCCCTTGACCTTTTTTCTATTATGGTGTCTTTTTTTAATTGTTAACAATTATTGGTTGTATGTGTTGTGAATGTCTTATCTAGCTTTCTGATTTGCCTCTTTACTGTCTTAATGTGAATTTTGATAAATAGAAATGTTAATTTATCTCTAATTTCTTTGTTTAGTGCTTTTTAAATTCTTGTAAGAAATTTTTCCCTTTGATAAATTGTTGATGTTATATCCCTACATAGTATATTTTAGGACCTTTGCTATTTTAAAATTTATATTTAGATATTTTTTATACCAATATCCAACTGTCCTAGTACAAATATTGAAAATAATCATTACCCTACAGCTCTACAGTGTCAACTTCCTCATAATTCATATCCGTATGTGAATTATTCCATTTATTCCATTTATCTATTCATTTGTCCCTTGTACCAGTACCACATAATTTTAAATTACTGTAGGTTTTTAATAAGTCTTAATTTCCAATAGAACAAGTCATCTTACCTTGTCCCTTTTTTTCAAGAGGATTTTGGTTATATCTTTGGCATTTTCGCTTAAGTTTTTAAATTAGCTTGTTAGGTACCATTGGAATATCTGTTAGTATTCTTATTAAGATTGCATTGAATTATAGAAAATATGACATTCTGTCTAGTTTGCATAGGACAGTCACAGTTTACACCTGTAGCCCTGGTATCCTATCTAGTTTAGTATTTGTATGAGATTTTTTCACCTTTTCACTATTCATGTTATTATTGAATTATGACAAGCTAGAAAGGGTATACCTCTACTTTGTAATTCTAGCTTCTGCATGATCTCTTCTAGAAGTAGTAGTAGTGCCATTTGTTGAAAAGATTATCTTTTCAGCTAAAGTAGATGCGATACATGGGTAGTGAACAGATTTTTCACTTTTACTTATGGTTAAATTGGAAAAGTGACCAGCAGTGATCCACCTCTTTTTGTCAATCTTTTCCAGTCACAATGCTAATAATACCTCTCATTCAAAGGCAACAAGCAGAATGCTCACTGATGAACTGAACTCAAGCATGAAGAGCTAGGAGTAGCTAACTCATTTTGATTTACGTTGGTGGCAGAAAATTACTTGACTTTGCTGTCTCTGAAAGGCCGCCTGCCTGTGCCTTTGGGTTATCTAACAAATTCTGCCTTATGAAAATATTTGTCAAAAAAATAGTGCTCTTAAAAGTGGCAGAGTCAATATTTATAAAAACATTTGGATATAGGCATTTTAATAAACAACTCTATGCCAAAAAATGTGATAACCTAGATGAAATGGACCAAGTTCTAAAAAGACACAATCTTCCAAAACTCACACAAGAAGAAATAGACAATCTGAATAAGCCTATTTAATCAGTAATTAACAACCCTTTAAAACAGAAAGTTTTAGTACCAGATGTATTCTGTCAAACATTCAAGAAAAAAATTATATCAATTCTCTATGATCACATTCAGATGGTAGAAGCAGAGTGAGTACTTTCTAACTCATTCTATTAGGTCAGAATTACCTGAATATGAGAGCCAAAGACATAACAAAAAAAAGCAACTTACAGACCAATACCACTCATGAACACAGATGCAACAAAATACTAAGAAATCAAATCCAGTAATGTATACAAATAATTACATTCCACAACCAAGTGGCATGTATACGAGGCTAGGTCAGCATTCAAAAACCAGTCAATGTAATTCAACACTTCAGCAAGGTAAGAGAAATTTCACATGATCATGTCATTAGATGCCAAAAAAAAAAAAAAAAAAAAAAAAAAATTGACTAAACTCCAACACCCATTCTTGATAACAACTTTCAATAAACCAAAAATGTTAGGAAATATCATCACTTGATGAAGACTATCCACAAAAAAACCTACAGCTAACATCGTACTTCATGGTGAAAACAAGAAGTTTTTCCATTAAAAATAGACAACTAGGCCGGGCGCGGTGGCTCACGCCTGTAATCCCAGCACTTTGGGAGGCCAGGGCAGGGGGATCGTGAGGTCAGGAGATTGAGATCATCCTGGCTAACACGGTGAAACCCCGTCTCTACTAAAAGATACAAAAAATTAGCCGGATGTGGTGGCAGACGCTTGTAGTCCCGGCTACTCGGGAGGCTGAGGCAGGAGAATGATGTGAACCCAGGAGATGGAGCTTGCAGTGAGCCGCGATCATGCCACTGCACTCCAGCCTGGGCGGCAGAGCAAGACTCCATCTCAAAAAAAAAAAAAAAAAAAAAAAAAAAAAGGAATAGACAACTAAAGCAATGGAACAGTTTAAAGAGCCCAGAAATACACTAACATAGTCTAGTGATCTTAGACAAGGAACAAAGGCAATACAATGGATGAAAAATAATCTTTTCAACAAATGGTACTAGAATAACACATGCAAAAAATTAATTTAGACACAGATTTTATGCTGTTCATGAAAATTTACTCAAAATGAACCATAGACTTAAATGTAAAATGCCAAACTATAAAATGCCTAGAAGAGAGCATGGGAGAAAACCTAGAACTTGGGTATGGTGATGATTGTTTAGGTGATGCAACCCCAAAGGCACAATCCATGAAAGAAAAAAATTGGTTAGCTGGACTTTATTATATTGAAATTTCTGCTCTGCAAGACAATGTTAAGAGAATGAGAAGACAAGCCACAGACTGGGAGAAAATATTTGCAAAAAGACAAATCTGATGAAAGAATATTATCTAAAATATATAAAGAATTTTTAAAACTCAACATTAAAAAGACCAGCAGCTTTATTTTTTTAAATGGGCAAAAGATCTAAAAGTATACAAAGAAGATATATGGATGGCAAGTAAGCATATAAAAAGATGGTCAACATCGTATGTCATTAGAGAACTGCAAACTGAAACAACACTGAGATACCACTACACACCTTTTTGAATGGCCCAAATCCAAAACACTGACAACACCAAATGTCGGTGAGCATATGGAGCAACAGGAACTCATTTGTTGCTGTTAGGAATGCAAAGTTATGCAGTCACTTTGGAAAACAGCTTGGCAGTTGGCTACAAAACTAAAGATACTCTTACCATAAGATCCAGCTATCATGCTCTTTGGTATTTGCCCAAATGAGTTGAAAACTTATGTTCACACAGAATCTTACACATGAATGTTTACAGCAGCTTTATTTATAATTGCCAAAATTTGGAAGTAACCAAGATGTCCTTCAGTAAGTGAGTAGGTAAATAAACTGTGGTGTATTCAGACGATGGAATACTGTGCCATGCTAGAAAGAAATGAAGTATCAAGCCATGAAAATACATGGAGGAAATTCAATTGCATATTATTAAATGAAATAATCAAATCTAAAAAGACTACAAATGATATGGTTTTAAATATTGGGCATTCAGGAAAAGATAAAACTATGGAGATAATAAAAAATGAGTGATTGACAGGGCTTGCAGGGTCAGGAGGGATGAATAGGCATGACATAGACCATTTTTTGCAGAGGGCAACGAAACCATTCTGTACTGTACTACAATGGTGTATATCCTCATTATATATATTTCAAAACCCATAGAATATACAACAAGAGTGAATCCTAAGATAAACTATGGACTGAGTGATAATGATGTGTCAATGCAGGTTCATCCATTCTAACAGATGTACCATTCTGGTGCAAGATGTTGGTAATGGAAGAAGTTTTGTGTTCAGAAAGGGGTGGTATGTGGGAACTCTATGTACTTTCCACTCATTTTTTGCTATAGACCTAAAACTGTTTTAAAAAATAAAGTTTAGTGATAAATAAAAAATAAAATTGAGAGTATGACCCATTTAGCAGAATTTAAGTAATATACTTTAGCCATGTTTTTAGAGTATTTTTGCAATTAAAATATCACCTATAGGAAGAATCATTGAAAGTGTTGTCAATTGTAGCCATAAAATAAAATCCTACAATTACAAGTAATTTTATAAAAAATTTAAAGATAATAAGACTATATTCAATAAAAATAATATTTTCAGGAAATACCAGTGACAAGATATTAAAGGGAGAAAGGGAGCTAATAAATGGATTAAAGTATGTGAATATATAGCAAAAATAATTCTGCTTGTATGATTTTTAAGGTTTAGATAATCCATATAAAGTTTTTTTCTTACATGTATAACATTTTAGGTTATTTACATTTTTTAGAAAGAGTATGGTTTTAGGAGAAAATTGACCAGAAATATTTTATAAGTCCACTAATAAACTAAAACTAATACTTCTTGGTCAATAAATCACTATTTATTTGGTGCCTTCTTTCATTGGACAAACAATAATTTGGCTACCCTATTTATGAATTGGGAAAAATTTGCAACTCAATGATATCAAGACTTGTAATTCATGAAACTAATAGTTCCTTCTATTAGGTTTTTCTTAGTTTTTCAAAATATTTTATTTCTTCATATAGGTTTTACACATTATTTATTATATTTATTTCTAGGTATTTGACTTTTGTTTCATTTTAATGTAAATATTACCTTCTGTGTTAGTCCATACTCAGGTTGCTATAAAGAAATACCCAAGACTGGGTAGTTTATAAAGAAAGAGGTTTAATTGACTCACAGTTCTGCATTGCTGGGGAGGCCTCAGGAAACTTATAGTCATGGCAGAAGGCACCTCTTCACAGGGCAGCAGGAGACAGAATGGGTGCCGAGTGAAAGGAGAAGCCCCTTATAAAACCATCAGATCTTGTGCAAAATCACTCACTACCACCAGAACTGCATGGAGGAAAGTGCCCCCATGATTCAATGATCTCCACTGGGTCCCACCCTTGACATGTGGGAATTATTATAATTTAAGGTGAAATTTGGGTGGGGACACATATAAATATAAATTCTCCAACAATCATGATCTTAGCTGCTTAATTGCACTATGTACACCTACTATTTTGTATACTTTTAATTCCTTTAAGTATGTTAAGACAGTCCAGCAAGTGATCAGCTTTGGCAAATATTCCAGTGATTTTGGAAATAAGTTTGTTCTGCAGCTTTTGGGAAAAGTGCTCTATATTTTTCAGTTAATGGTATTGTTCTTCTACTTGTATTTATGTTCAGTATTTACTTATTGATTTATTCAGTCTACTTTTTTTATAGTGAGAAGACTGTGCTAAAATTTCAAATTATTATTGAATACTTTCCTTCATTTCTCTAAGCATTTGTTTTCTATATTTTGAAATTATTGGGTGTTTCAAAAGTATTTGAAAAGTATTAGGTGTTTACAAATTTTAGGTATTTTATATATTCCTAGTGAATTAAACCTTTTGTTGTTGTGAAGTGTCTTTTTTGTCATTAGCAACTTTTGTTGACTTAGAGATTGCCTTTTCTCATAATTGTATGATTATACCAGCATTATTTTGAGATTATTTGCATCATATATATATTTCCATTCTTTTTCTTTCAACTTTTCTTTGTCCATATAGTTTACATGTTTTTTAAATTGAGATGTTTTTATTTGATCTTCTTTTATGTTTTAAGATCTAACCTATTTATGTTTATTATTATCTAAATTTTGTTTTCAAATCCACCATCTTTCTGTGATCCTTCTGTCTTTCCTTAACTGTCTTATAGTGAGGAAGTATTATATTTTATCAAGTTGAAAGTTGTATATTCTTCTAACATTTTTAGAGTTTATTCTAGATCTCACAACGTGCATCTTTTACTTCTGAAAATTTAATATTAGTTGATAGTCTTCCTTCATTACTGATAAGAACCTTTGAACATTTTAACTCAATTTATTTTGCCTTTTAGTATATGCTATTATCATTGGGTATTTAGTTATTTTTATATATTTAGTCTAAAAAGTTATTTGTATTTTATAGCATTGATATTTATGTATATATTTTCATATTTATTATTTTTATTGCTCTTTATTTTGTTGTAAACTATAGTTACCATACTGATCTATCAAATACTAGGTCCTATTATTTCTTCTATCAAACTGTATATTTGAACCCATTAGTCAATCTTTCTTCATCTCCCCCCTCCTCACAACACTCCCCAGCCTTTGGTAATCACTAGTCTACTCTTTATCTTCATGAGATATACTCAGTCCCTACATATGAGTGAAATCATGTAATACTTATCTTTCTGTGCTTGGCTTGTTTCACTTAACATAATGACCTCCAGTTCTATCCATGTTGCTGTAAATGACAGAATTTCATTCTATTTTTTTGGCTGAACAATATTCCATTGTGTATCTGAAAACAAAGGTGACCCCATGTTGGATGCTAGTCTGCCATGCTGACTTCTGTTAGCCTCAGTCCCATGAGTGCCTCCTAATTCTACTTTATTTACTGTCCTTAGTATAAGAACATGTCAAACCTTGTTGTTGTCACACAAATTATAGGCTATGACGCACATAGCATTCTTGCCTGTTTGAGAGAATGACAAGAATTGTCTTTAATTGTCTTGCCGGAGCACATACATCCTTTCCCTGTGGTATATAACCCTTGCGTCTGGGAAGTAACAGTATGGAGATCTGTCTGTCTTGCTGCCTTTCACAACCACGCTTCTGTCTGTAAGTTCCCTCAATATATCACCCAATACTGACAAAATGAATTTGTCTGCCTCTTTTTTTAGTTTCCTGACTCCTTCTGCACTTGAGGGTCACTTTGCATATGTGGTCCTTTCAGAGAACAGTCATGTATATGGGTCTGTTGCTGATAAATTTTTATAGTTTGAGTTTATTTGTAATATCTGCATTTCACCTTCATTCTTGAAGAATATTGTATTTTGGTACAGAACTCTAGGTTGGCATGTATTTTAAAGCATATTTAAATATTTTACTTGTTCAGCTTCCTTTTTTTCTGTAGATAAGTTAGCTGTCAGCATAATTGTTGCACTTTGAAGTTAATCCTCTCTTTTTTACCTCTTAAGATATTTTCTTTATCTTTAATTTCCTGTAGGCTTACCATGATGTGTTTAGATGTAGTTATTTTTTTTATTTGTCATGCTTCCAGTTTTGTAAGATCTCTTGAGTCCATGGCTTAATGTCCTCAAATTTTGGAACGTTTTTAGTCGGTGTTGTTTCCAGTAATGCAGTGACCCTTTTCTCCTTCTCTTTTTATTTTGTTCCAGTTACCCAAAATGATAAACCATTACATTCTATTCCCTGTTCCTTACCTTCTTTTTGCCATTTTTATCCTTTTATCTCTTATGCTTTATTCTACATATTTTCTTCCAAATCATTTTCAGGGTTACCAAATAGTTCTGCAACTGTTGCTATTTTGCTTTTAAACCCATCCGTTGAGTGTTTAATTTTAATTATCATACTTACTGGTTCTAGAATTTTCATGTCATCATTTTTTATGGTTCCACTTCTCTGCCAAAATGTCCAATCTTCTCCTTCTGTCTCTTTGAACATAATAAGCTTAGTCACTTTAAAATCTATCCTGCTACCTGGAGGTCATATTACTCTGTTTCTCTTGTATGTTGTACCTGGAGGGTTTCATCCCTGGTGATTTATAGCCTTGTGTCCATATTTTGGATTATATGGTAAAATAGTATTTTTTAATTGGAGAAATAATTTGAGTACTAGCATGATGTCATTTTTCTGCAGAGAGGATTTATGTTAACTCCTGCCAGGCACCTGGTCGCATTAGAAATGCAGGAGTGCCTCCATTCAATTCTAGGTATGATGGCTTGAAGCTCAGCTGCAGTCTCAGTAAAGAGATGTTCACTTTTAATTCAACATTACTTCTAAGATTAAGCCTTTTCATGTCTCAGCCCAGGAAATAGATTTACCTACTACCTCAGCATAGTAGGTAACTGTACTGTACCTCAATCTCATTTTTCCTAGTGTTGCGAGGCTATATAAGTTGCTTCTTAGCTGAACCTCCAGATTTCTCAGAAAAGTAGCCCCCAAAGTCAGGCTTATCTTCCTCTTCTTCTGTCCTCCTAAGTTTCCTGACCTGGTAATTTTTCACTTTCTTGTTTGCTCTGAAAAGACTTAAAATGTGGTATTTTTTTAATAACATTTTATCCAGATTTCAAGTTGCCCTCAGTAGCAGTATTAATTTATATTAACCAGCCTTTCATTAACAGAAGTAGAAGCCTTAATAGAGTTTATTCAGTTTACCTGTTAAAAACTTGATTGCTACCTCACCTCCCAGAGGAACATAAATGTCACTAATGTGTTTAGAATATAAAAGTAAAGTTCCTGAAAATTTTTAAATGTTTAACTTGATTTAAAAAATAGAAGATAAACACAAAACACAAATGTACTATTTTGATTGTAAGTAACAGAAATGCAATTTTAATTAGCTTGGGTATGAAAGCATTGTCTTATTTAATCACAGTTTTAGAAAGAACTGTAACAGGAATAACTAGATTAAAAGCACAAAACCCTGAGGAAGATACCCCCTTGGTTTTCACGTATCTTCTGTTCTTTAGATGTTGAATTTACCCTACTTTGGACAAGCTTTTTCATCATGGTGGGAATATAACTACTGATAGTGTTGGGCTTACATATTGCCATCAGAAAGGGGAAAAAAAGCCTTTTCCTTCACTTCCTTTTTCCTTCCATCAAAATCCAATAAGAAGAATCCCAGGAAATGTCTAGACAATGTTTGGTGTAGGCCCTATGCCTCTGTTTGGATCATCACTGTACTCAGTTTCTGTAGTTCGGCTTCAATCCTACATTCATCCTTGGATGCATTACTCTGGTCAGTTTCTCTAGAAGGGGCTATTCTAATTGGCAGCAGCAGATGCTAGCCTTGGAATCAGGATCTGTATATGGGAGAAGAGGTATGCAGGTGAAGGGCAATTAGGCAGAGGACAAGAATAACCCCTATATTGTGCTGCATCAAATATTTCACAAACAAGTTCCATCCTGCTTCCAACATTACATTTTACTATTGCCCCCTCACACCTTAATTCTTTTCACAGTGAACTTCTCACTTTTTCCTCCAAGTGTTTCATGTTTTTTCATGGCTCTATATTGTTTTCTTGACTAGAAATATGTTCTGTTGTGCAACCTAGCATTGCCTAAATATTGTAAAGACCCAGCTTAACAAAACACCCCAGTGTGTTCTCTCTGCCCCTCAAACACACACACAGACACACTCATGCATACACTCACACACTCTAGGGTTTCCTTCATCTCATCTAGAAATAAACATTCTCTCCTTAAATCAGAATCTCTGCATTTATCCTGTTGAATCTAATATCATTCTTGTTGATTTTCTTATACCAAATTATGATCAACTCCAATTTAGTTGCCATTTCTTATCTCATATATACTCTTTTACAGTTTGCCACACCTAAAACAATCCATAATCATTTGTTGAATAAGTAAATGAAAACTAGTGTTTTCCAGGAATTCATGCTCAGCTCAATAAACATTCAATATTGATTGACTGCCAATTCCCTGGGAAGCAGTTTTAATATATGCCCCAGAATCTCCTCACTTTTCCAGCAGACTTGGGCTGAGAGAAGCACTGGGCATACTCTTTACCTATTAATTACTTTTGTTTATATCCTTAGTCCTGGAAGGGAACAGCATACTCTCATCAGAATAGTATATTCTGTTTCTGGATTATCAATTGCAGGAAAGTGGGTTAAATTCTGCTTCCATAAAAAATGGGTGAGAATAGAGAAGAATAAGTAAAATGTGAAAGAGGTGGATTTTGTTTCTTATGGACATATTTCGACTGCACAGTACTGGATTATTTCTTAGGAAAGAAATGTTTTGTTATCTCTGATACTTTGTGCTCCTCCCCAGTGCACCTTCCCTGTGATGCAGTCTGTGCGCTTGTTTGCATTTATCTTTTTTTTGGGTGGAACTCCTATGGGAGAATAAAACTGTCATAGAGAATGAATATATCTTCTCTGCAAAGAAACTAAACATTAGGAATTCTGTATTATCGTGGGGCCATATCTTATAAAATATCTATAAAAAAAGATGAATCAAAGAAAAATATAAATAACCTATGCACCCAGGGGAATAATCACGGCAGGAAAATGGTGTGGTAGTAAGTGACAATCAAACAACAAGTCTTAAGAGTGGTGAAGTTGGCTGAAGTGCACTGACACTGCACAGAGGTACCGAGAATGGAGAGTGTCATTTTAAGTCACTTTCTAGTGTCACAGTGAAGGGCTCTTGTAGTAGAAGACTGTGTATCAAAAACTTTAGTGATAGAATATACAGCCTTTTACAAAAGTCCCCCAAGCAGGATCCTTTAATCATACCTAGCTACTTGAGGCTTTCATTTGGATGAGAATCACATTGAGAAAACATAGTTTATGGGTGTTTTTGGATAGTGACATATACCAGAGAATGGAAGAAATACCTTACAGCATCAAACAATACTAGTTTATTTGAGGAAATTTCACCGAGTATTAAGAATAATTAACTTATTCTGCCATTTTGGAGGAGTTAGTTGGATTTTTCTTTTTGTGTGTGTGTGAGACGGAGTCTCGCTCTGTCGCCCAGGCTGGAGTGCAATGGCCGGTTCTCAGCTCACTGCAAGCTCCGCCTCCCGGGTTTACGCCATTCTCCTGCCTCAGCCTTCGGAGTAGCTGGGACTACAGGCGCCCACCACCTCACCTGGCTAGTTTTATTTTTTTGTATTTTTTACGTTGTTAGCCAGGATGGTCTTGATCTCCTGACCTCATGATCCGCCCGTCTTGGCCTCCCAAAGTGCTGGGATTACAGGCTTGAGCCACCGCGCCCGGCCGGATTTTTCAAGTAGAAAAAGAAAGAGTGAATATGTTGGTTTCTTTTTTTATTGTGTAGGAAATTCTTACAAACCCAGTGGCTTAAAACAACGTCTACACATTTGTTCATGGTTCTATACGTCAGAAGTCTGGGCATGGTATAACTGGGGTCATTGCTCATGATCTCACAAGGCTGAAATCAGATGTAAGTGGAGTTTAATTAATACATGGAGCTTAGAGCCCTTTTCCAAATTCACATCATTGTAGGCAGAATCCAGTTACTTACGGTTGTAGAACTGAGATCCCTACTTTCTTCTGGGCTGTTGACTGGGAGTTGATCTCAGCTTCCTGTCACTGCTCTCACATCCTTGCCACATCACTTCTTTCATCTTCAAAGCCAACATTGGAGAATCTCTCTTATGTCAAATCTTTCTCACTTTAAGAAGTTCCCTGTCCCTTTTAAGGATTTACCTGATTATGTCAAGCCAACCCAGGTAATTTTCCTTTTGAATAAAGTCAACTGATTATTAACCTAATCATAGGGATGATAGTCCATCCTGTTCACAGTTCTGCTCACGTTCAAAAGCAGTGAATTATACAGGCATGTATAACAAGAAATGGAAATGTTAGGACTCTCTTAGAATTTAGCCATCACCATGGATCCCTGTTTTAGGAGAGTGACTCTGGCAAAATATGAAGGACAGATTAGAAAGGTATGAAGATATTGCCAAAACGTGTCAGTTAGTGTGTCAACTGCAATTATGTGGTGGGGGCTTTCTGGGGCATGGTGCTAAGGGTTCACCAAGCCAGGAAGATTCCTGTAATTAGGCAAAGAAGGTGGGAGTGGCAGCAAATGCACTTTGTTTTCACCACCCTTTTAGGGATATTCCAGTAGTCCTAGAAATGGATGGTGTCAGACTGAATTGAAGCAGATACAATAGGACAATAGGAGTAGAGAAGATGCAGAAGATACACAGACTCTGTGTATATTTGAGGCTGTGATAGATAAGCCTCAGATAAGGAAATCAGGGAGAAGCAAAGGCGATTTGACTCTGGAGTTTCCATTTTCAAGTGATTTCCACAGGTCACCTCAGTCGGAAGTGTAGGAGAATCTGGGATATGAGGATATTTAGGAGGCTATACAGGAGTGTCAAGGGCCAAAACATCTCTCTTGTCAGTAATTTATTCCCATGGGCTTAACACAGAATTTTTTAATTGATAGAGATAAAGGCTGCACAGTGCTATGAATATACTTTTGTATGCTTTAAATGGGTGAATCTTACGATATGTGAATTACGTCTCAATAATGCTGTTCCAAAAAATTTCTGTAGTACAGACTCAAAATGTGTTTGACAGCAGAAATCTTTTTTAACAATAACAAAATAAGGGTCCAAGATGTAGCTGAGATTTTATAGTAGACTCTATTTTCTACAGAGACCATGATTGGTTGTGCCAATCAACCAAGTTCCTTCTCTTGGATCACCACTGATCCTCACACAACCATTGATTGTCTTTGAGGTTTCTCTTGCTCCCCTTGCCTGTCATCTTCTTTTGGTCCAAGGAATTTCCTGCATGATATTTTTTTCTCCTTCTCCACTCAGGCAGTCTCATTGTCTCTTCTTGCATTAAGGCTATTCATTTACAAGGACTGAGGTGCAAAAAGTTGTGTTTGTTCTTCATTGTATGCCCCAATTCCCTATTGCTTTAACCATTACAAACAAGTATGACATGCACACTGAGATGTTGGGAGCACCTGGGCATCTTGGTACAGGGCCCTGGAGACAAGTTAAGGAATGGAGACTTTTTTTTTTTTTTTTTAAATGGAAGCTTTTACTGTTGATTCACATCAGTGTTATAAATAAATCCCTGACTTTATCGAAGGCAAAATGTAATGAAAAGTATCAGTGTTAGTAATATGGTTTTATTTACATCTTTAATGTTTGTAGCCCTAGCCCACATTGAGCTTCTGGTAGTCCAATGAGATTAGTTTGCCATAAAAAATGCAAAGCTGCAGTTACAGCAGCAGCCATTAATTGAGCATCTATTCTGTGCCAGGTCATTTATACATGAAGAAATAGTGATGAAGCTGTTTAAGCACATGGACTTTAGGACCAGAATGTTTGGGTCCAGATCTTAATTTTCAATTTAGTTACTGTATTAACCTTCATTAAGTTACTTAATCTTCTATCTTAGTTCTACCTATAAAAGTAGGCTATTATCAACACTTGCCTCTAGATGTTTTTCTTCAGACCAGTAAATTATACTACTTAAAGCACTGAGAATAATCATGTGCAACGTGGCAAACACTAAATGTTAAATATTATTGTTTATATACATAATTATATTTTATTACATAATATTTTTATAAATTATAAGGTACATGTGATATTTTGTTACATGCATGGAATATGTGATTATATCATATTTAATCCACATCATTATTCAGCAAGGTAGCAAAGATTTTTCTATTTGTGAGAAAACAGATTTAGAGATGTTAAAAAATAAATGCTTGTCAAATATCTCAGAGTGAGAAGAGAGTGAAGTTGCAATTTAAATCCCATTGAGTAACTCTGACAATCATGTCCTTTCCACTCTGCCATGATCTGGATTTATCTCTTATATTAGTATTAAATACAGATGATTGACATCCAAAAATATTTCTTTTACTTCTGAATCTTGGATGGATACAATTGACACCCATCTAAAGCAATTTCAAGTGCACAGGGACTGTATAAGTGGTGGATGGTTGCAATCATCATCTATTTTACCATGAGCTATTTAGGACTGGCCTAAACGGATATAATTTTCTAAATCTTTTGGTAGATCTACATCACTTACCTCTCTACTGCTAAATTTCTCACAAATAGTATTCTATCTTTTGGCAGATTTGTTCAATAAGGAGAAGGATTTACACTTCATTCTTATTTCTTTATTTTATGTTTATATTTGGTGGTAGAAAAGTTGCATGATAAAGTAGTAGACCATTCAATAATCAGAATCAGTGAATAATAGACAAAGGGGCTAAAACGTCCTGCATTTTATTCTTGGTTTCTTCTTGAATATAACTAAGACATTGTAGTATGAAAATCCAGATATACTAGATTAAAAAAAAAAAAAAAAAAAAAAAACAGCTCCTTCAATAGCATTTAAGGGTTTTTTTAATATTTTAATTTACTTTTTTTTGATTTATAGTTCTATGGATGTTAACACATGTATAGACTTCTATAACCACCAACACAATCAGAATACAGTGCAATTCCATCATCTAAAAAACTCCCCAAATGGTTATGTTTTAAGCGAGTCTTTGAAAAAAATAAAATGATTAAAGTCAGAAATAAAGCAGCAATCTGAAAATAATGAAAAAATTAAAAACTTGAACAAAATCTGAAAACTTGAAATTTTCTGTGCACTCTGCTGCTAATTAGTTGTGAAATTCTATGGACATTCTTAACTTTTTTTTGATTTTTAATATTCATATCTTTATTTTTTTAACTCTTATTTCAGTTTCATGCATACATGAGCAAGTAGGTTCTGTAGATAAATTGCATGTCATGCGGGTTTGTTGTACATATTATTTCATCATCCAGGTAATAAGCATAGTACCTGATAGGTAGTTTATCGATCCTCACTCTCCTCCTCCACTCTATCCTGAAGTGGGCACTGGTGTCTATTGTTTCCTTCTTTGTGTGCTTGTGCACTCAATGTATAGCTCCCATTTATAAGTGAGAGCATGCGGTATTTGGTTTTCTGTTCCTGCATAAATTCACTTAGGATAATGGCTTCCAGCTGCATCTATGTTGCTGCAAAAGACACGATCGCTCTTTTCTACAGCTGTGTAATATTCCATGGTGTATATGTACCACATTTTCTTTATCCAGTCCACAGTTGATGGGCATTTAGGTTGATTCCCTGTATTCATGCTTGTGATTAGTGTGGAAATGAACACATGTGTGCATGTGTTTTTATGGTAGAGCTACTTACATTTCTTTAGGTATATACCGATTAATGGGGTTGTTGGGCTGAATAGTAGTTCTGTTTTAATTTCTTTGAGAAATCTCCACAATGCTTTCCACAGTGTCTGAACTAACTTACATCCCCACTAGCTGTGTATGAGAGTTCTCTTCTCTGCAGCTAGCATCTTTTTTGACTTTGTAAAACCCCAGTTTCTTCATTTTTAAAAAAGGTTAGGTTAAATTAGTCCTACTACTCTTACTTGGTTTTAAATTTTAGGACTATGATTCTGTGTTAAATCATGTGAGCTCAAACATTTCAGAAAGTATCCTTACTTAGTTGCAAAATAAATGTATTTTTCTTCCTTTCCTTTCTTATCCACTCCTGAGATATGATCTGTAATCTCATATTCATTTCTCCTTTTGAGGGTATTCCTGTGATAATAACACTTAACATGAGATCTACCCTCTTAACATGTTTCTAAGTGGACAATACAGTATTGACTGTAGGCACAATGTGATATAGAAGATCTCTAGAACTTAATAATCTTGCATAACTGAAATCTTACACTCATTGGATAGCAATTCCTTACTTCCCTTTCCCTCTTATCCCTTGGCAACAACCATTCTATTCTCTGGCTCTCTGTCTTTGAACCTTTTTATATAACTCCTTGACTCTTTCATATAACTCTTTTAAGTAGTATTATCCAATATTTATTCTTCTGTGACTGGCTTATTTCACTCAGCGTAATGTCTTCAAGGTTTATCCATGTTGTTGCCTATGGCAGGATTGCCTTTTTTTTTTTTTTTTTTAAGGCTGAATCATATCCCATTGTACGTATATACCATCATTTCTTTGTCCCTTCATCTGTCAGTGGACATGTAGGTTGTTTCCACATCTTGGCTATCGTGAATAATGCTCAGTGAGCATGGGAGTGGAACTATGTCTTTGAGATCCTGATTTCAATTCCTTTGGATAAATATCCAGAATCAGGATTACTGCATTATATAGTATTTCTATTTTTAATTTTTTTTTGAGGAATCTCCATACTGTTTTCTACAGCAGCTGCACTATTTTACATACTCAGGATGGCACAAATAATCAGTTTCTTCACATCCATGCCAATACTTCTTATTTCGTCTTTTTCTATAAAAACCATCTTAAGAGGTGTAAGGTGATATCTCAGTGTGGTGTTGATTTTCATTTCCCTGGGGATGAGTGATGTTGGGCATCATTTCATACATCTGTTGGCCTTTTGTATGTAGTCTTTGGAGAAATGTATATTCAAGTCATTTGCCTTTTTGCATTTGGCTCTTTGTTTTTTGTTTATTTATTTATTTTGCCATTGAGTTGAAGGATCTGTTTTGGATAGTAATCCCTTATTAGATATAGTATTTGCAAAAATTTTCTCCATTCCACAGGTTGTCTTTTCATTTTGTTGATTGTTTACCCTGCAGAAGCTTTTTAGTTTGATATAGTCCCATTTGCTTAGTTTTGCATTCATTGCCTGTGCTTTGGTGTCACATGCAATAAATCATTGTCAAGACCAATGTCATGAAGCTTTTTCTCCTTTTTTTTTTATGAGTATTACATAGTTTGGGCTTTTTTTTTTATTATTATACTTTAAGTTCTAGGGTACATGTGCATAACGTGCAGGTTTGTTACATATGTATACATGTGCCATGTTGGTGTGCTGCACCCATCAACTCGTCAGCACCCATCAATTCATCATTTATATCAGGTATAACTCCCAATGCAATCCCTCCCCTCTCCCCCCTCCCCATGATAGGCCCCAGTGTGTGATGTTCCCCTTCCCAAGTCCAAGTGATCTCATTGCTTAGTTCTCACCTATGAGTGAGAACATGCAGTGTTTGGTTTTCTGTTCTTGTGATAGTTTGCTAAGAATGATGGTTTCCAGCTGCATCCATGTCCCTACAAAGGACACAAACTCATCCTTTTTTATGGCTGCATAGTATTCCATGGTGTATATGTGCCACATTTTCTTAATCCAGTCTGTCACAGATGGACATTTGGGTTGATTCCAAGTCTTTGCTATTGTGAATAGTGAGTTTGGGCTTATTTTTAAGTCTTTAATCCATTTTGAGATTTTTGTGTATATGTGTATAGTGTAAGAAAAGGGTCCAGTTTTATTTTTTGCATGTGGATATCTAGTTTTCCCAACACTGTTTGTTGAAGAGACAAATTGGCCTTCCTTTTGGCATATCCTTGACACCTTTATCAAAAATCAGTTGATCATACATGTGTGGGCTTATTTCAGGAGTTCTCCATTCTGTTCCATTAGTCCATATGTCTTTCATTATGCCAGCAGCATAGTGTTTTAATTAGAATAGCTTTGTATTATATTTTGAAACCAGGAAGTGTGCTTTCTCTAACTTTGTTCTTCTTAAGATTGTTTTGTCTATTCAAGGTCTTTTGTGATTCCATATACGTTTTAGGGTTTTTTTTTCTGTTTCAGTAGAAAATACCATTGACATTTTGATAGATACTGCATTGAATCTGTAAATCACTTTGAGTAGTATGGACATTTTGACAATATTAAGTATTTCAATATTCATTTCTTAATATTTCCCATTGGATATATTACTATAGCACATAAAGTATATAAAATCTAATTTTCTTTAATTCCCTTTAAAAAGGATGATTTGAATTACCATTCCATCATTGTAATGACATTTTGCCATAATGCTTCTTAAGCATGATATTTTTATTGATAAATTGTAATAATTTGGACTAACTCATTTCAACAAAAGGAGATAAAACCTGAAAAGTGACAAGCGACATGAGAATCTCCAACTTTTATGCTGTTATCTCTGTTGCATTGCCTGGAAATTGTGTTAATTCAATCCAACTTGTCAAGGCAAGGTGAGAGATGCTAAGTGCATCCTCCAAACAGGGTTTTCTATAGGATTTATATTGTGACTATTTTTTAACAGATGACTTAATCAAGGATATTCTCCCTTTTCATCTGTGCTGTTTTCTCTGAACTCCAGGAGTCACGTGCTTCAGAAGCAGGCAGAGAGTGCCTAGGATAATGCCAGCTCGTTGTTTATTGCTCACCGGCTAACCTTTATGAAATTAACAGCAGAGCCTTCTCTCTTTATGTTACCCAAACTCATGTCCCTGATAACTGCTTAGCATCCACTCTGAGTGTGAAGATTGTGCTAGACTGTGTCTCTCCAACCATGAGTTTTTGCCTCTGATGCTGTCCTGATCTTGCTGAAGGGAGGGGAGATTATATTCTGAGCAGCAAGCAGTGGTTGCTGCCCTTGAGCATTTTCCCTCCAACTGTCATCCCTGTGACCTGAGGGAAGGTGGGTGCAGATCAGCTATGCATGTGTGTGAGTTGGAGCGAATGTATGTCAGCTATGTTCATTTTTCCACAGCCAGGGAATGGATGAGATCTGCCTTTTTTTGTATCAATTTGTCAATAGAAACAGTGCAGCTCTAGGCACAGAGTATTCTGCCAGGCTAGAATCTCCTGATATTCCAGGAAAGCCACTGAATAGAATAAATGATAATGAGTTAGGAGTGTGAGGGCTCTCAATTTGTGCATGTTTGAGAAAATAGAGGACTTATTTTTAAAATTTTTATTATATTTTTCTAGATCTTAGAGGTAAAAGTATAGTTTTCTTACAAGGGTATATTGTGTAGCTGTGAAGTTTGGGCTTTTAGAGTGCCCATCACCCAAATACTCTACAATGTACCCAATAGGTAGTATTTAATTCTTCATACCCTCCCTACCCTCCCAACCTTTTGGAGTCTCCAGTGTCTATTATTCTACTCTGGATGCCCATATATACCTGCTGTTTAGCTCCCACTTACAAGTAAGAACATGTGCTTTTTGGCTTTCTGTTTCTGAGTTATTTCATTTAGGATAATGGCTCCCAGTTTTATCCATGTTGCTGTAAAAGACAAGATTTCATTCCTTTTTCATGGCTGAGTAGTAGTCCATGGTGTATATATAGCATATTTTAAATTCAGTCATCCATCAATGGACACTTAGGTTGATTCCATGACTGCTATTATGAATAATGTTGCACATGAAAAGATGCTCAACATCTTCAGCCTTCAAGGAAATATAAATGAAAACTAAAATAAGACAAAAATTTATGCTCACCAGAATGGCTAAAATTTAGAAGTGTTGGGGTACAGAAAATAATTCCCCAAAATATGGCTCTTTAACATGCTAAGCACCTTAAAAATTGAGAGGTCTCAGAAATAAGCCTCCGACCTCTTGCCTCCCTGTCTCTCTAATCCTCTTTACAGAAGCACTGGGAGATACTCTCTCTGAAGTTTCTTTATCTAAGAAAGCTTATTTCCAAAAGAAATGTGTTACTTTTTAAGACTCCCTCTCTAGGAATCTCATCAAATAACCAGGAAAGATCAACCACCAAAGAAGAGAAGCAACTTGGAGTCATCACCACACTGAGAAAGACATTTCGTTCATTCTGAGGGCAGCACCAAGCGATTTCCTTGGGTGGGGCTGGGGGGCTTTATCTGCATAAACGTGTCAATCTTTGTTTCTATGCAGTTTTGCCCCTCACCTTGTCCATCTAGCTTCCAAATAGAATCATTTCTAAAATAATATCTAACACCTGAGTCCATACATCTCTCCCATATAAAGAGATTATTTATGCCTCAAACATATGGCCCCTCTTTAAGTCTCATATTTTGTATATGACTTCCGTATTTAGGCACATTATGAATTTGTATGCTTTTTTTCTCCTATTAATCTGGCTTTTGTCAGTTTATTTTCAGTGAAACTTCAGTGGGCAAAGAGGAAGCATTCTCTCAACCCCTATGAAAAAGTGAAACTGTCAAGTTGTAAACTAAAAATAAAATCTTAAGCACCCCACTGACTGAAGAGACACCCTCTTGGCCAAGGGGACCTCAGAGAAACCTTAAAAACTGAATTCCCAGCCATGATGGGAAGGGAGGTCAGACATACCTTGTTATACCCTCTCCCTTTGGAGTTTAGGCACAACTGACTAGCATTAAGAAAAATTAATAAAAATAGAGATCATGACACTAACTAGATGGACTCTTTGTGACAGTAAGATACCGAATCACAAATAGAACCTAAGGCCATGCTAGGCAAGGGTTAACTCGCACGCTCCTACAGGTCACTCTGACCTAGTTTATTGGTTAACAGACTTCCTTATCTTAACTTAAAACATTCCTTTCTGCTGACTCCAAATTTGTAGACGAAGCTTTACTGCTTTAACCAATTGCAAATTAAGGAATCTCTTAATCCACCTATAACCTGTAGATAGCTACCTTTTTGGATCAAACCAACATATGCCTTCCATGTATTGATTTAGTACTTTGCCTGTAACTCCTCCCTTTCTAAAATGTGTAAAACCTCCTCCCTTTCTAAAATGTATAAAACCAAAGTACAGTCTAACTTCTGCAGATGCACTGTCTCAGGATCTCTTCAGATTGTGTTCCTTGATACATAGTCATACTGACTCAGAACTAATCTTTTAAAATAAAAATAAATAAACAATAAATGAATAGTGCTGCGATAAACTTATGAGTTCAGGTTTCTTTCTGATATAATAGTTTCTTTTCCTTTGGGTGGATACTCAGTCGTGGAATTTCTGAATCAAAGGGTAGGTCTATTTTTAGTTCTTTAGAAATCTCCATACGGTCTTCCATAGGGGTTGCACTAATTTAGATTTCCACGAATAGTCTATAAGCATTCCTTTTTCTCTGCATCCTCACCAACATCTGTTGTTTTTTGACCTTTTAACAATAGTCATTCTGACTAGGGTAAGATGGTATCTCATTGTGGTTTTAATTTTCATTACTCTTAAGATTACTCATATTGAACATTTTTCCCATATGTTTATAGGTCACTTTACGTTTTCTTTTGAAAAAATGTCTGTTCATTTCCTTCATCTACTTTTTAATGGAGTTGTTTCTTTTTTGTTGAGCTGTTTGAGTTCCTTTGGTTCTGGATATTAGCCCTCTGTCAGATGCATTGTTGTCAAATATTTTCACTAATCCTGTAGGTTGCCTGTTTACTCTGTTGATTATTTATTTTGTTGTGCAGAAGCTATTCAGTTTAATTAAGTCCTATTTGTGTATTTTTGTTTTTGTTGCACTTCCTTTTGAGGATTTAGTCATAAATTCTTTGCCTAGGCCAATGTCCAGAGGAGTTTTTCCTAGGTTTTCTTCCAGGAGTTTTATAGTTTCAAGCCTTACATTTAGGTCTTTAATCCATCTTTAGTTAATTTTTGTATATACTGAGAGATAGGGGTTCACTTTCATTCTTCTGTATATGATTATCAAATTTTCCTAGCATCATTTATTGAACTGTGTGTTCGCTCCCTAGATTATATTTTTGACAACTTACTTGTAGGTATGTAGCTTTATTTTGTTGTTGTTGTTTGTTTGTTTGTTTGTTTTGAGACAGAGTCTTGCTCTGTCACCCATGCTGACTGGAGTGCAGTGGCTTGACCTTGGCCTACTGCAACCTCCACCTCCAGGGCTCAGGTGATTCTCCTGCCTCAGCCTCCTGTGGGTTCTTTGTTCTGTTCCATTAATCTGTGTGTCTATTTTTATACTAGCACTATACTGTTTCAGTTACTATTGAGGACTTATTTTGATATTTATTTGCTACACCTTCCTATAACCATTACCACTATGTTTAAGTATAAGTTTGTATTAACTAAGAATATTACTATAACATGGTGGGATGCAGTGGAAGTCTGGCTGTTAGTACAACAAACCCTTTATATTTGTGAATTTGGCCTTGGAGGACTCAACCATTTGCAAATAACCTTGAAGATCATGACATCTGATTTTTTACAATTTAATCAAGGTGTGTGAGTAATATACACCATGAGGCTGATGTGTAGAACTAAGTTATTAAGTGACAAGTGAATCTAGCCAAGCACCCAGCATCTAAATATTAATGTTTTTTGCATTCTCCATTTGTTATTGTATAGCTTTTTGTTAAACGATTTAAACATTTCTCTTTGTAATGTGATGGAAGGATATATTCACAGAACATGAGATTCTGGACAGAAATTATGTCTATGAAAAGTTAGGGGTCTCTACAAAGACATATGTGTTGTGAATTTTAGATTTCCCAAGGATCTGTAGCCATAGGTCCCTGAAATACTGAGAGTCTACTGCAGTATAATCAGTGTATGTATGATGGTAACTCATGAAATTCTATTGATTTCCAGATATAGATGACCTTGGCAGGAGTGTGGAACAGTCTTTTAGTTTTGTAATCTCAAAACTATTGTATTGTATATCCTGTGAAAAATAAAGAGCATGCATTTGTTATCTTCATATTAATATATACCTTATAAAATGTACTACTCACAAATCTATACATATCAGTTTTGCTTATGTTCAGCTGCATATGGCAGAAATAGTATTTAAAACAAATAGCAGTGTCTTAAACTAGATGGAATTGTATCTCTTTTCCATGTGAAATCTGTAGGTTGACGGTCAAGGACTGTTTGGTAGGTCTCTGATCATCAGGGAGAAAAGCTCTCTTTTTTGTTGAATGTCTCGTCTCAACATGGTCTGCTCCCTCATGATACAAAGCAGCAGCTGGATCTCTAGCCATTACATTCACATTCTAATTAGCAGGAAGAAAGAAAGGAGAACAAAGGCCATGCTTCCCTTCGAGGAAGTTTTCTAGATGGCACTTAACAGTATTTCTGATTGAATATAGGGGCCAAAACTTAGCTAGAAAGAAGACCAGGAAATAATAACTTTCATTCTAAGTGACAACATATTGAGCTAACAGTCCGGGTTCTGTTGCTAAGTGAGGAAAGTGCTATTGACTGAATGTTTCTTTTCCATCAATTTCATAGGGTGTTAAATCCTAACACCCATGTTGATGATATTTGGACATGGGGCTTTTGGGAGACGATTAAGTCACGAGGGTGGAGCCTTCATAAATGAGATTAGTGCCCTCATAAAAAAGAACCCAGGGAGTTTTCTTTCCCTTTCTTCCCTGTGAGGTTATATTGGTCGGTGCAAAAATAATTGCAGTTTTGCCATTACTTTTAAAAATGGCAAAAATGCAATTCTTTTTACACCAACCTAATCTCAAGTTTTCTGTAAACCAGGAATTGGGCCCTTACCAAACATCAAATATGTTGGTACCTTGAACTTGGACTTCTTGGCCTTCAGAACAGAGAGAAATACATTTCTGTTGTTTTTAAGCTACTTAGTCTATGGCATTTTTGTTGAAATAGCCAAGAAGGATCAAGACAGAAAGAACAGATATTGCAGTGAGCACATAGCAGTCTCTACACACTATATGCTAAATAATTGTGAGGCCTAATTTCTTTCTTAGTTATTCTATAAAAACTAAATATAGGCAAGAGTCTTACTATTTTCTTTCTGCATACAAATGAATCATTTCATCTACCAAAGCGTGGATCACTCACTTCAGAGGCAGAAGCAGCAGGGAGAGCGAGCTTCCTTTGCCAACTCCTTGGCTATTCCTAGAGAGCTGCAATCATCAGCTGCCTTTTAAACAACCATATCTTGAAAGAACTCACTATCTTCTCCTGCCTCCATTTTTTTTCCTGAAGGTAGTTAGTTGGGCGGAAGAGGGATGATCACCATACCTGCATGTGCAAACAAGGTATGCAAACCTATTGAGGTCCAAAAAAATAATGCGTGTATACCTGTGTATGCTACGCAGTGAGCTATAGAAACCTGTCCTTAAAGAGGGAACTTCCAGGCCAGACAAGGTGGCTCAAGCCTGTAATCCCAGCACTTTGGGAGGCTGAGGCTGGTAGATCACCTGAGGTCAGGAGTTTGAGACCAGCTTGACCAATGTGGTGAAACCCCGTCTCTACTAAAATTACAAAAATTAGCCAGGCATGGTGGCGTGCACCTGTAATCCCAGCTACTTGGGAGACTGAGGCAGGAGAATCGTTTGAACCTGGGAGGCGGAGGTTGCAGTGAACCGAGATCATACCACTGCACTCCAGCCTGGGTGACACAGCCAGACTCCCTCTCAAAAAAAAAAAAAAAAAAAAAAAAAAAAATGCAGAACTTCCAGAAGGAAAATTAAGTGTTTGAAAAGCCAATCTGTTTTTTGCACACGAATATATATATATTTTTTTACAAATGAAAAAATAAAAGATATATGTATTTTTTAATGTTAGGCCAGATAAAAGTGTTTAATTCATAGTTATGAGTATGTTATATACTTACCATTACTCGCTTTTCCTTGAAGCTAACAAAACAAAGCAAAACAAACAAATGTGAAATATTACAGATACTTATAAATACCAGCATATATTCTGGTATGGTTTGGATCTGTGTCCTTGCCCAGATCTCATGTCGAATTGTAACCCCCAATGTTGGAGGCGGAACCTGGTGGGAGGTGATTGGATTATGGGTATAGATTTCTCATGAATGGTTTAGCACCATCCCTTGGTGCTGTTCTCCTGACAGTGAGTTCTTTCAAAATATAGTTGTTTAAAAGTGTGTAGCACCTCTCCTCTCTCTCTCTTGCTCCTCCTTCTGCCATGTAAGATATGCCATGCCTGCTTCCCCTTTGCTTTCTGTCATTATTGAAAGTTTCCTGAGGCTTCCCTGAAAGTCAGGTGGATACCAGCATCATGCTTTCTGTATATCCTGCAGAACTGTGAGCCAACTAAATCTCTTTTCTTTATAAATTACTCAGTCTCAGGTATGTCTTTGTAGCAGTACAAGAATGGACTAATACATATTCTGTGGTGGTCCAAGAAAACTTAGGTTTCAGCATCAAAGTCCCCTAGTAGGTTTAAAAATTGATGAACCTGAATCTTATTTTTTTTAAAATTATGCTTCCATTGGCATGCAACTTTTCAGTTTGTAATGTGTGGGAATGTGTGTTCACGTACATACATATATTTCTCAGTTAATTTTCAAAAATATTCTCAGGGTAATAAGTTTAAGATCAATATAGAATCAAATAATTTCAAAGTTGGTGATCACGTGTTCTAAACTTTCGAGATCCATAAAAATAATGCAGTTTTTCTAATACACAACTAATTAGCACTATAGCTGTAAACATAGATATAGGGAATACTCTGTCTAAATTTTTAAATTTACAAATATGAAAAGCATATGCTGTTAAACTAAATGTCATTTTGTTCTGAGTATTGTTTATTTAACCTCTTAATTTTTATTAAATATACAATCTTAACAGTGTTGATTGTGTTAAAATTACACCATCTAATGCAGTAGTAACTACCCTCAGATGGCTATTTGAGGTTAAATTAAGATATTATTCTGTTCTCACATTACTAATAAAGATATACCTAGACTGAGTAATTTATAAAGGAAAGAAGTTTAATGGATTCACAATTCCACGTGACTGGGAGGCCTCACAATCATGGTGGAAGGCAAAGGATAAGCCAAGGCACATATTACATGGTGGCAGGCAAGAGGGCTTGTGCAGAACTCCTATTTATAAAACCATTAGATCTCATGAGACTTATTTACTACCATGAGAACAATATGGAGGAAATGGCCCCCCGATTCAATTATCTGCAACCGACCCCACCTTTGACACATGGGGTCTGTTGCAATGCAAGGTGAGATTTGGGTGGGGATACAACCAAGCCATATCAATTGACTAACATAAAAAATATCTATATCCTCAATCCTATTAGCTAAATTTCAAATGCTCAGTAGCCAGATATGGGTAGTGGCTACCATATCCACCAGTGCAAATTATACATTTCCGTCATCTAGAAAGTGCTATGTTAGAAGGCTATTCACTACTTCTTAGGAAATTATAATTACATTCTTGTTTCAGCTGGTGCATGGGAGTGTTATGAACAGTGAGCAAGCAAACTAGCAGTATCAAAAGGGCTGAGAAAACAGTTGACTCTTCAAGAAACAGTTTTCCTATTCAAGAGAAAATGAGTATGTGTGAAATTAGAATAATAAGTGCAACTAAGCAGATAAGTGGTTTTTAGGAAGTCAGCATCATGGATATTTATAGATGGTATCTTAGATAAGCTTTTTTTGGAGAAACATTTTGAATCATAATTTGTATCAGTGATACAGCCTTTTGGAGACAATATTAGAAGTATTCATTTCAGGGACTTGTCAGTAAAGTTGTAAAGACTTTGAATTAATATGATATCCAACAATGTGAGGCTAAACATGGTAATCTTTTGAGAAAAGGGGAAAGGGAAGTACCCCAGAGAAACAGGAGAGAAAACTATTTTTTTTTTTCTTTTAGGATAGAAACACACATTTACTTATGTGCACAGAATCACATACTTAAAGCCTCCGTTCTTTTTGAGCTGAAACATTCAAATTGATTTTGGCTGATGAATTAAATAAGCCTCTCAGCAATTAGTAGGCAACCTCAGCTTGCTCTGATCCTTCCACATACAGCCTTTTGGTCTTAATGTTAATTATAATAAATATAAATAAGTATTTATCTTTAAATATAAATAAATATGTTTAATAATATTTTTCATTACTGGAAAATTATTAGGAGCTATAAACAGGGGATCTAACTGAAGAGAGAAACCTCAGAAAAACAATAAGAGAACAAAATTATTAGGAAATATGGATTCAAAGAAAGGAAATCTCATTATAGAGTTAGAGGAAAAAGGCACTTCATGTAGCAAGACTGAACTTCCTTTGAAGCATAAATAAGAGTTTGAGAGGGGAAAAAGGAACGGAGGCTCCTCTAAGTCAGGGATGAGCAGTCCTGAAGATTCAAATGTACACATAATATGACAAAGGTGGGGTTGGTGAACAGACCCTGAGGAAGCATGATGGTAACAAAAAGTGTGTGTTTGAAGTTAGTATAGCAGCACTGGCTAGAGAGGTGAGATACAGCGAAGACAGAGAGGATCTTGAAAGTAACAGTTATTGGCTGTGCATGCAGTTGTCAAAGGCAGCCTCTGTTGAAATTTTGTTTGGAGAAGGGCTCGACCAAACTGGTCTTTCAAGATGATAAGTCCTGGAGGGTGTTGTACAGAGTAGGTCAGAGGAAGAGAGAGTGGAAACCAGAGGGTACTTCTGTAACCTAGGAAGTCCACAAATATTTAATGAGCACCTACTATCTTCCAAGTATTGTTCTAGGCATTCTAGGCATTGGCAATACAGTAGAGAATATGCCAGAGACAGATTTCAAGTGCAACAGGTGGAAGATTATAGGGTATTAAAAAAGAAAAACGTAGTTAGAAGGTATGGAAAACTCACAAATCCTGCATATTCCAGAATGCTGGCATCAAGAAAAGAATTTTTTTAGGCCATTAACATTATCATGTTTGTTTTTAATACATTTTCTTCCAACTCACTAGAATGCCAAAGGTGTGGTATTTTCATGAGGGTGAGAGAGTAATTGCCTTTATTATCGACTTTTGTATTATGCAAAAGAGTAAATAAAGGAAAAAAGTCCTGGTAATTCTTCCAGAAAACTCCAAAAGGAAACCTCTGCCTTTATTTTTAGGAAATCATTAACTAATGGGCAGGTGCAGTCACTGTACTGTTTATAATTAGAAGACAATAGGCCCTCGATGATTCATTCATTTATTTAAAACAAAAAACCAAACAACTTCTTTAATGCTTGTGCTCTGAAAATATAGCAGTAAATATGTAAGATAATGGAAAATGTTTGGGGTGGCAGAGTGCCTGGGAAGCATAGAATCAAGTGGAATGCAGATGTCCTGGGAAGGTTTCATGGCAGCTTTGTCTATAGAGGAAGCTACTGCCATTTGCCCCATAGAACAGGAATATAACATTCATGTTGAGAAACTGATTTATTGAGGAATTGAGGGCAATAGTGGAAGCATCTTTTCTTTTCTCCATCCCTACAAGCTTTATTGCTTCAACTCTCTTGATCCTGGAAGCTAATAAGTGTTCTTTTTTAAAAAAGTATATTGTCTTTCTAAATTTGTATGTCTTCTCTATAATTGCTCTGTAAACAAGGCTAATGTGAATGTGCAAAATAAAATTGAAAGTACTGTAAATCTGTACACAAAACATTAATATATTATTAATTTTAAATTTGTTTTGTACATAGACATCTGGAAAAAATAGTTTTGTGTTTTTCTTTTGGATCAGCTGGACAGACCAGAATCCAAATGCAATATATATTCTCTAGAGACCAAGAGGTTTGAATGCAGACTAATAATGTTGGTATCAAGCTTTATGTTAGCCGGGACTGGAGCACTTAAGAAACATGTAAAGCTACAGATATATATAAATAAGTGGCAATTTCTAAATGCCTCATATTAGCTTACCTAACTAGAGGATGCTCAGAGTGTATAGTAATGAAAAAGCTACTGCTATAGCCTTTAATATAGTAACTCATTTAAATATTTGCATATATTTAAGTAACTAGTTTTATATGTAAATAAAATCTTATCTGCTTTCCATATGTTACCACAACATTCAACAAAAAGGAAATGATTAATTTAATTATTGAATATCTACATGATAGATTTTACACAGCATTAAAGTTTGTCTTTTTATTTTTTATTTTTTGTCAAAAGGTGCGGGGATGTATTTATGCAAAAAATGTTGAGAAAACAAATTTGGATATAGTATTATATTTTCATTATAGTATGATATATGTAAAACAGAAAACAGTATTACCAAATATAAGTTAATAATCATATTAACATAATGTTATATAGATTTATTTGTAGTTTAGATTTCTTTATTTATAATTTAGTTTTCTAATTATTCTATAATGATTACACATTATCATTTAATAAGTAAAAAAGCAAAAGTAAAATTTAAACAATTTGTTACTTTTCTTTGTGTTTTTTAAATTTATAATATGATATATAATATATGTACACATGTTTATTGCATATTCCAAAATGCATTTCACCTCATTTCCTTGTTATTCAATAGGAGGCAATTTGACAAAGTTCTAAAACAAAAATAAAATTTCTGTTTTTTATATAATTTACATAGAATAAAACTGATAGATTTACTATTTTCAGAGTTTTTAGCTACTTAGTTCCTATTTTTTTTTCTTTTTTAAAAATTGTTTAATTATACTTTAAGTTCTAGGGTACATGTGCACAACGTGCAGGTTTGTTGCATATGTATACATGTGCCATGTCGGTGTGCTGTACCCGTTAATTCATCATTTGCATTAGGTATATCTCCTAATGCTATCCCTCCCTCCTCCCCCCAGCCCACAACAGGCCCCTGGTGTGTGATGTTCCCCTTCCTGTGTCCAAGTGATCTCATTGTTCAGTTCCCACCTATGAGTGAGAACATGCGGTGTTTGGTTTTCTGTTCTTGCAATAGTTTGCTGAGAATGATGGTTTCCAGCTACATCCATGTCCCTACAAAGGACACGAACTCATCCTTTTTTATGGCTGCGTAGTATCCATGGTGTATATGTGCCACATTTTCTTAATCCAGTCTGTCATTGATGGACATTTGGGTTGGTTCCAAGTCTTTGCTATTGTGGATAGTGCCGCAATAAACATACGTGTGCATGTGTCTTTATAGCAGCATGATTTATAATCCTTTGGGTATATACCCAGATTTAAACAATTGTTAAACAATTTGTTACTTTTCTTTGTGTTTTAAAAAATTTGCCTCTGATTGTCAAATACTTAAAAGACATACATGCACCACAGATAATTGAAATTGTCATTTTCAGTAATCCTTACTTGATCTGAGTCCAGAGTAAACTGATTTTAGTATTTTTCTCTATTGAAACAGAAATGTAGCCAGAAGCTTCCTCATGGAATTTTAGCACTTTCAAGGCCAGAGTGTTGCATATGAAAAGACTGAAAAATTCCTTTAGGCAAACATTCTTAAGGATCCAAAATATTTGAAAATATGTATTTGAACAGCTGTGTTCAAATTAATCTGATATTTTAAAATTGTTTAATGCTTCTTTTTTACCCTTTTATTGATAAATAAAAATTTACACTGTATTGAGTGTGTTTTATATGCAAAGAATGTGTAATGATCAAGTCAGGGTAATTGGAGTTTATCATGAGTGATAAACCTTGAGTTGCTTATTTTTCTTTATGTTGGTATTGCTTCAAGTCCTGTCTTCTAGTTACTTTGAAATATATGTAATATTGTTGCTAGTACTTTGATCTGCTATCAAACATTTGACTTATTTCTTCTATCTAAGTGTATGTTTGTACTCATAACCGAACTCCCTTCATTTCTCCCTTCCCCACCCTTCCCAGTCTCTGATATCTGTCATTCTAGTTCTATTCTCCGTGTCTATGAGATTAAGGTTTTTTAGTGCCCACAAATGAATGAGAATATGCAGTATTTGTCTTTCTGTGCCTGGCTTATTTCATTTAACCTAATGACCTCCAGTTCCATCCATGTTGCTGCAAATGACATGATTTAATTCTTTTTTAATTGACCAATAGTATTCTATTATATATGTATACCACATTTTCTTTATCCATTTGTCCACTAATGGGCACTTAGCTTGATTCAGTGTCTTTGCTATTGTGAATAGTGCTGCAATAAACGTGCAGGTACAGGCAGTTCTTTGATATATTGATAGATATTTGGAAAGATAGTAGTGGGATTGCTGGGTGGTGTGGTAGTTCTATTTTTTTTTTTTTTTTTGAGAAATCTGCATACTGTTTTCCATAGTGGTTGTACTGATTTAGATTCCCACCAGCAGTATATGAGTCTCATTTTCTCTGCATTCTCACCAGTACTGTTTATCACTTGTCTTTTCTAACTGGGGTGAGATGATGTCTCATTGTAATTTCTATTTGTGTTTCCCAGATGATTAATGATGTTGAACATTTTCTCATAAACCTTTGACAATTCGTATGCCCCCCCTTTTTTTGAAAAATGTGCATTCATGACCTATGCTAACTTTTTAATGTGATTACTTGTTTTTGTGCTGTTGAGATGTTTGAGTTCTTTATATATTTTGAATATCAGTCCCCTGTTGGATAAGTAATTTGCAAATATTTTATCTCATTCAAGAGGTTGTCTCTTCAATGTGTCAATTGTTTCTTTTGCTGTGTAGAAGTTTTTTAGTATAATATAGTCCCATTTGTCTATTTCTGTTTTTATTGCCTGTGTGTTTTAGGTCTTAGCCATAAAATCTATGCCTAGCCAATGTCCTGAAGAGTTTTCCTTGTGTTTTCTTCTACTAGTTTTACAGTTTCTTCTAGTTTTACAGTTACAGGTCTTCTATGTAAGTCTTTAATCCATCTTGAGTTGACTTTTGTGTATGGTGAGAGATAGTGGTTTAGTTTCAATTTTCTGCATATGGTTATTCAGTTTTCCCATCACCATTTATTGAAAATTGGTCAGATCACAATTTTTGTTTCTTTGGAGTCAATCTTGGTAGGTTGACTGCAAATACATGTTTCTGGTGACTTTGTCAAAGATCAGTTGGCTATAAATATGTGGATTTATTTCTGGCTCCTCTATTCTGTTCCATTTGTCTATGTGTCTGTTTTTATACCAATAGTGTTCTGTTTTGGTTACCATAGCCTTCTAATAGGTTTTGAAGTTAGGTAGTGTGATGCCTCCAGCTTTGTTCTTTTTGCTTACAATTTCTTTGGCAATTCAGGCTCTATTTCAGTTCTGTATGAATTTTAGGAATGTTTTTTCTAATTCTGTGAAAAATGACATTGGTGTTTTGATAGATATTGCATTGTATTTGTAGATGGCTTGGGAAGTATGGTCATTTTAACAATATTAATCCTTCCAATTCATGAGCATGGGATGTATTTCCATTTGTTTATGTTCTCTTCAATTTCTTTCATCAGTGTTTTGTAGTTCTCCTTGTAGAGACATTTCACCTCTTTGGTTAAATTTATTTTTAAGTATTTTTTTGTAGCTATTGTATATGGGATTATTTTCTTGATTTCTTTTTTGACAAGTTCAGTATTGGTGTATAGAAACATTACTAATTTTTGCATGTTGATTTCACATCCTGCAACTTTACAGAATTTATTTGCAGTTCTAGGAGTTTTCTGTTGGAGTCTTTTGGTTTTTCTAAATATAAGATCATGTCATCTGGAAAGAGACAAACTTCCTCTTTTCCAATTTGGATGTTTTTTATTTCTTTTCCTTGCCTGATTGCTCTGCTAGACCTCATGGTATTATGATACATAGGAGTGGTGAATTTGGGCATCCTTGTCTTGCCCCAGTTCTTAGAGGAAAAGCTTTCACATTTTTCCATTCAGCGTGATGTTAGCTATGGGTGTGTAATATATGACTTTTATTATTTGAAAGTATGGTTCATCTATACCTAGTTTGTTGAGAAGATTTTGTCATGAACGGTGTTGAATTTTGTCAAATGACTTTTCTGCATCTATTGATATGATCATAAGATTTTTGCCCTTTATTATGTTGATGTTACATATCACATTTATTGATTTGCATGTATTGAACCATCCTTGCATTTCTGGGAAAAATTCAACTTGATCATGATGTGTTATCTTCTAAACATGCTATTGAATTCAGTTCACTAGTACTTCATTGAGGATTTTTGCATATATGTATTGGCCTGTACTTTGTGTGTATGTGTTCTTGTCTGGTTTTTGGTATCAGGATAATTCTGTTCTTATAAAATGAGTTAGGGAGAATTCCCTTTCTTTCAATTTTTTTGGAATAGTTTGAGGAGAATTGGTATTAGTTCTTCTTTATATGTTTTGTAGAATATTACAGTGAATCCCTCTGCTCTTTGGTTGTTCTTTCTTCAGAGACTTTTTTGTTACTGATTCAATCTTGCTACTCATTATTGGTCTGTTTAGGATTTCTGTTTCTTTCTGATTTTATTTTGGTAGATTTTATGTTTTCTGGAATTTATTCATATCTTTTAGGTTTTCCAGTTTGTTCTCATGTTCATAATGGTCTCTGATAGTCTTTTTTCTTTTCTGTGATATCAGTTGTAATATCACCTTTTTTCATTTCTGATTTTTTTGTCTTTCATCTGTTCTTAAATTAGTTAGCATTTTATAAATTTTGTTTATCTTTTCAAATAATCAGCTTTTAGTTTTGTTGATCTTTAGTATTTTTTTCTTTTTTTCAACTTTTAAGTTTGCAGTATACGTGCAGATGTGCAGATTTGTTACATAGGTAAATGTGTGCCATGGTGGTTTGCTACATGGATCATTCCATCACCTAGGTATTAAGCCCAGCATCCTTTAGCTATTTTTCCTGATGTTCTCCCTCCCCACCACACCCCTCTCTGACAGGCCCCAGTTTGTGTTGTTCCCCCAGTGTGTCCATGTGTTCTCATCATTCAGCTCCCATTTGTAAGTGAGAACATGCAGTATTTGTTTTTCCTTTTCTGCATTAGTTTGCTGAGGATAATGGCTACCAGCTCCATCCATGTGCCTGCAAAGGACATGATCGTGTTCCTTTTTATGACTGCGTAGTATTCCATGGTGCATATTTACCATTTTCTTTATCCAGTCTATCATTTTCTTTGTCCAGTCTATCATTTATGGACTTTTAGGTCAATTCATGTCTTTGCTATTGTAAATAGCACTGCAATGAACATATTCATGCATATGTCTTTATAATAGAATGATCTATATTCTTTTGGGTATATAACCAGTAATGGGATTGCTGGGTCAAAGATCTTTCTGCCTCTAGGTCTTTGAGGAGTCACTGCACTGTCTTCCACAATGGTTGAACTAATTTACACTCCCAACAGTGTAAAAGTGTTCCTTATTCTCTACAATCTCATCTATTCTCTACATATATATATATTTATTTATCTCTCTATATATAATTATCTCTATATATATAATCTCTGTGTCTTTTTTACTTTTCTTTGTGTTTTAAAAAATTTGCCTCTGATTTTCAAATACTTAAAAGACATACATGCACCACAGATAATTGAAATTGTCATTTTCAGTAATCCTTACTTGATCTGAGTCCAGAGTAAACTGATTTTAGTATTTTTCTCTATTGAAAAATACTAAAAAAAAAAAAAATACTAAAAAAAAAAAATAAAATATTTGCAAATTACTTATCCAACAGGGGACTGCTATTCAAAATATATAAATGAGATAAATATCTCTATATATATATCTCTACATATATATATATATATATATATATATATATATATATATATATATATAAATGAGATAAATATCTCATCTACCAGCATCTATTGTCTTTTGACTTTTTAATCATAGCCATTCTGACTGGTGTGAGATGATATCTCATTGTGGTTTTGATTCACATTTTTCTAATGATCAGTGATGTTGAGCTTCTTTTCATATGTTTGTGGGCTGCATCTATGTCTTCTTTTGAAAAGTGTCTGTTCATGTCCTTTGGCCTGCTTTTTAATGGAGTTGTTTGTTTTTCTTGTTTACATTCCATGTAGAATAAATTTTAAAATAGTTTTTTTCTAATTCTGTGAAGAATGTCAATGGTAGTTTCATGGGAATAGCATTGAATCTATAAATTATCTTGGGCAGTATCGCCATTTTTACAATATTGATTATTTCTATCCATGAGCATGGAATGTTTTTCCATTTTTCCTCTCTGATTTCTTTGAATAGTGGTTTGTTGTTCTGCTTGAAGAGGTCCTTCACTTCCCCTGTTAGCTGTATTCATAGGTATTTTATTATTTTAGTAGCAATTGTGAATGAGAGTTCATTCATGATTTGGCTCTCTGCTTGCCTGTTACTGATGTATAGGAATGCTAGTGATTTCTGCACAATGATTTTTGTATCCTGAGACTTAGCTGAATTTGCTTATCAGCTTAAGAAGCTTTTGGGTTGAGATAATGGGGTGTTCTAGATGTAGATCCTTAGTATTTTTTTAAATCTGTTTTATTTAATTATTCTCTGATCTTTATTATTTCCTCTCTTTTGCTAATTTGGAATTGTTTTTGTTTTTCTGGTTCCTTGAGGTGCATCATTAGGTTGCATATTTGCAATCTTTCTGGTCTTTTTCTTGACATAGGAGTTTATTGCTATAAACTTGTCTCTGCTTTTGCTGTGTCCCATAGATATTGATGTGTTATGTTTCCATTTTTATTTATTTTAATATTTTTTTTGATTTTCATCTTAATTTCTTTATTTCCCCAACAGTTATTCAGGAGCATGTTGTTTAATTGCCATGTATTTGCATAGTTTCCAAAACTGCTCTTGGTATTGGTTTTAATTTTACACCATACTGTTATG
This sequence comes from Piliocolobus tephrosceles, assembly GCF_002776525.5. NCBI lineage: Eukaryota > Metazoa > Chordata > Mammalia > Primates > Cercopithecidae > Piliocolobus > Piliocolobus tephrosceles. The sequence goes on from NC_045436.1 coordinate 47,006,350, forward strand.
AGAAATTACTTGATATGATTTTGATTTTTTGAAAATTTGTTGAAACTTGTTTTGTGGCCTAACATATAGTCTATCCTGGAGAATGTTCCATGTATTTATAAGAATGTGTATTCTTCAGTTGTTGATGAAATGTTCTGTAAATGTTTGTTAGGCTTATTTGATCTAAAGTACAGTTTTGCTTGCTTAAGTCCAATGTTTCTTTGTTTATTTTCTCTCCTGATAATCTGTCTAATGCTGAAAGTATGATATGGAAATCCACCCATTTTGATTGTATAAAAGTCTGTCTCTTTCTAGATCTAGTATGATTTGCTTTATAAATCTGGGTGCCCCAGTTTTCAGTGCCTATATATATTTAGAATTTTTGTATTGTCTTGGTAGATTGATCTCTTTATTATTATATAATGCCCTTTTTTACCTTTTTTTCACTGTTAGTGACTTAAAAGTCTGTTTTATCTGATTTAAATATAGCTAGTCTTGCCTGTTTTTGGTTTCAGTTTGCATGGCAGTATACTTCTCAAATCTTTTACTTTATATTTGCCTCTATAGGTAAAATGTGTTTCTTGTAGGCAGCATGTAGTTGGATCATTTTTAATCTAATCAGTTAGTCTATACCTTTTAAGTAGAAAATTTAATCCATTTATATTCAAGAGTTATTATTTATGTGTGAGGTTTTATTTCTGCTGTATTATTAATTTTCTTCTGGTGGCTTAGTATATTCTTTATTCTTTTTCTCTTGATAGATCTTGTGATATGCTTTTTCTAGGGTAGTAACTATCATTTGAGTCTTCTTTTATTACTTATTTGTATGTACTTAATAGTAAATTTTATATTTTCATATGTTTTCATGATGATAACTACTATCTTTTAACTTCCAAGTTTAGGATTCTCCTAAGCATTTCTTGTAAGGCAGGTCTAGTGATATTGAATTACCTCAGCATTTGCTCATCTGTGAAAGAATATTTCTTTTCATGTATGAAGGATAATTTTGCTTGATATAGTACCCTTGTGTATTAGAGTATTTTTCAGCCTTTTGAATATATCCTCCCATTCTCTCCTGACCTGTAAGGTTTCTGCTGAGAACTCCACAGTTAGTTTAACAGGGGACTCTTTTGTAGGTGACTAGACACTTTACTTTCACTATTTTAGAAGTTTTTCTTTGTCATTGACTATTTATTTATTTATTTATTTATTTATTTATTTATTTATTTATTGCACTTGGAAGAGATCCAAGTGGACAACTTGAAGAAAAAGTACCTGTCATTAATTTTAGACAGTTTGACTATAATGTACCATGGAATAGACTTTGTTGCATTGTGTCTGATTGAGGATTGCTGGGCCTCCTGAATCTGGGTGTCAAGATCTCTTCCTAGACTTGGGAAATGTTCTACTATTATTTTGTTGAATAGTTTTTTGAACCCTTTTCTCTTTGCTTTGGGGGATATCAATAATTCACATATTTTGTCACTTTATAGTTCCTCATATATCATGAGGATTTTGTTCATTCTTTTTATTCTTTTTATTTTTATTTGACTGGGTTACTTCAAAAAAATCTGTCTTTAGGTTTTGAAATTCTTTCTTCTGCTTGGTCTAGTCTATTATTGAGTGTTCCTTCGATTTCACTAAAGGAATTCTTCAGCTCCAGAATTCTATTTGGTTCTTTTTATGATATGTATCTCTGGCAAATTTCTCACTCATAGTATAAATTGTTTTTTTCTGATTTCTTTGTATTCTTTTCTTTTTCACAATTCTTTTTATTTTACTGAGTTTTTTTGTATTATAATTTTGAATTCTTTTTCTGAGATTTTGCAATTTTTCTTTTATTAGGATCTGTTGCTAAGAAATTCTTATGATCCTTTGGAGGTGTATTATGTTCTTGCTTTTTAATGCTTCCTGTGTCTTTATGTTGCTGTCTGTGCTTCTGGTAGCACAGCCACTGGTAGTGGCTTCTTCTAGATTTTTGAGTTTACTTATATAGGGGAAGACTTTTTCCTGAAGTTCTAACAATTGTGTTGTTTGGGTAGGGCTCTTTGGCTTTGATTTTGGGTGTGTGCCATAGCATGTTCTCTGTATGATTTTTTTGGCTGTAAATAGCATCAGTAGTATCTGTGATTTCTTCAGTAGTTTAGGGTACAGTTATTAATGAAGGCTATGGTGAAGCTTTGCTGAAGACAAAGATGCCAACTAGGCCAGTCTTTGGGCCCCAATTGGTGGCAGCAGTGGGCTAATATTGGGTGGCTTATGTTGGCACTGGTGTTAGCAGCCAGTCAGACTGATGCTGAGCTTACTTTGATTTCAGTAGTGGCAGCGGTGGGTTGGGTGGGTAAGAGGGTACTCAGGAACCTGGGAAGCCATTGTGGTGTAGGCGATGGAAGTTGCAGTGGCAAGGTGATCAACTGGGTCCCAATACGTGCTTACTGGTACTGGTAGTGACTGTGGTATGGCCTCACTATTGACAGCCCCAGACACACAATTATCAGGCTCTCTCACTCTCTGTGGCAGCAACATCACAGCACTATACAAAGAAGGGGATGGATCCCACCTTTCACATGCAAGCCTGAGCATGGAGGCCATGCAACCAGCAAGGGTGCAGTTGGCACTCCCAGCCCCAAACCGGCAGCCCTCTGATTCACCTACCTCAGCCTCTAGCAGCAGCAGTAGTGGTAGGCCTGCGGTACTGTCTGGAGGAGCAGAAGGGGTTCTGCTCTCTGTGCATGAGCCTGAGCACAGAGGCAGCTCACAGTGGGAGGAGCTCTCATTCTCTGCTTACAAGGCCAAGCACAAAGGTTGCGCTGCTGCTGAGATTGGGATCGCTTGTCTCAGCCCCAAAGGGAGCTCCTGGGCTCTAGAAACATGTGCTGTGGTTTCCTTTGTCCTAGGGGCTGCAATTTTGGGCATTTATACTGTCATTTCCATGAGGAATACTACTCCCTGTGGGCTGGAGTATTGGGGATTCTCCAGCATCCTTGAGTCTAGCCAGTGCTATGCCACTGTAGTCCTTTGGGTGGAAATGGGATATGTCAATGGGGACTCATGGGATGTGGGTATATGGGGGTTGTTCCCAGGCTGGATTCTGTCCTGTGATGACTATTTTCTAAAAATGGTGCCCAGTTGCAGCTGCTTAAGTCTCAGAGGTGAGGAGGTGAATGACCTAGTGTGAGTTTCCTGTCTGGTATAATGCCCTTGTGGTGTCTCCAAATCATCACCCATGGTAGCGTCAGCAATTTATGTGAGTAACATAACTCTCCTGTGGTTGGGATTGCAGCAGGCGGCGGTGGGGATGTAGACCACTGAAGTTCTCTCACTTACCTTTTCCCTGTAATACCAAGCCCCTGGGGGCTCCTGGCCAATGTCAACTGAGCTGGCTGCACGCTTCCCTCTCTTTCTGTGCCTCTGGTGGTCTCCATGACTTCTCTGTTGGACTCTAGTGTCCTCTCCTAGGTGTTCTATTCATAGTATGATTATTCATAATTTTGGTTTTTCTTTCTGGAGAGGACAGGTGTGCAATGTTTCTAGTTAGCCATTTCAAACTAGAATTGCTTCACTTTTCTTGATGCAGGAAGACTGTCTTCGTTTTTTTATTTGTTTTGTTTTTTATACTAGAATAGTGGCATTTCTACAATAAATTTTCTGTAAGTTGGGAACATTTTGTTTTCAAACTGTAAATTCTTGTTTATAAAAGGGAATTAGCTCCCAGCTTGGAGGTATTTTAGTTGCTGTTGCCTATTGTAGATCTTGTTGTTTCAGAGAAAGACACGGTAGTCTTAAAGATAGAAAAATAGATACTCTGTCACTGTGTATATAAACTTCTAATGAGTTACCACAGATTCTTAAATGACTTACGATATTCATTAAGCTTCCCCAAATGGAAAGGGGCTTATGGATTCAGGAATTTATATGCAGCATGTCTGATTTTGAAAGCTGCTGACAACTACCTTCCAGAATTTAATCCTACCTCAGAGGAGATTTTCTAGTTTAGGATAAAGAGGAGTTCTGAGTGATTCAAGGAGTCATTCAAGTGAAAAATCACCTAGACTTCACTCATTTAAGGCCTATTTATCTCATTATTTATCTCAATTATTATTTTTCTGACATTATCTGAAAAGCATAGACAATTTATTATGAAATGTTTAAGAACACCTAATCCCTACCCCCAGTAAATGGTGTCACCATTGATCCACAGTTAAGATAGTTCTGTTAGTTCATTGTTCTCCATGTGTGGAAACATGAAATCTGCAGATCTTAAAGACTCTTTGAAGAAATCAGAACCTTCTTCATTTGAACATTAAGACAGATAATAATAAACAGGAACTCCTACAAGTTCTGGGGGTAAGATCGTCCTTGAATTGCAGTCCTGGTCCTGTCAGTTACTATTTGGGAAAACCTGGGCCAGGAATTTATTTTCTCCAATGTCACCTGTATCTCTGTTTTGAGAGTTGGATAAGATTATGTAAATCCTTTAGTCCAATATTTAGTCCATCGTAACAGTACCTTTTAATACATAACAGTAGCTGTGGAGCCTAGGCAGGAAAACATGTTGCTCATTTGAGGGTAACTGAGATGACAGTAACTTTGGAGGCCAAAACAAAAAGCAGAAAATAAAGCACTTCAATCTGTGTGTTGTGAAGCCTGTAGGGATATGAGCATGGTCCCTGACTTAGTACAAACTAAGCCTTCTACTTTATTCATTTCCACAAAGAACTGGCCAGGGTAAGCTTGCTGCTTTAGTGGATAGCAGAGAGGCCGTGTGCTAAGGATTGTGGTGGTTTTAAAACCTGCACAGTCTTTAAAATTTGGCATTTTAGATGAATCCCAAATGACTTTATTGTTATTAAACTACAAGTATAAATGGGAAGTTCTTACCCTTTTTCTGCATTTGCAATTTTAAGCATTGTTTATCACTTATTATATAACAAACTGACCAAAGCAAACTGGCTTAAAACAAAATGTGAGTCACTTTTCTCACAAGTTTGTGGGTTTCTTGGATGGCTCTTCTGCTGGCATTACCTGGGCCCAGTCGCTCAGCTGGTGGTCAGCTAGGGCTGACCTTTGCTAGGACAAATTGGCCCAGCTGCTGAGGGCTTCATTCTGAGCTTCTTCCTATGTCATTGGTCTCAGGGCAGCATTTTAAGAGGATGAAGGAGGAAGCTGCAAAGTGCCTGGAGTCCTAGGTCCCAAACATCACATAATATCACTTCCTCTGTATGTCCAAGGCATGTCACAAGACCAGTCCAAATTCATGGGAAGAGAATATAGACTTTATCTTTAATGGAATAAGTGGAAGAATCATATTACAAGCAGGCATGGGAATAATTATTGTGGTCTTTTTTATTAAAAAAACAAATATGTCTGGGTGCCGTGGCTCATGCCTATAATCTCAGCACTTTGGGAAGCTGAGGCAAGCATTTGAGGCCAGGAGATTGAGACCAGTCTGGGGCAATATGGTGGAACCTTGTCTCTACTAAAAATACAACAATTAGCTGGGCATGGTGGTGTGTGGCTGTAATCCCAGCTACTCAGGAGGCTGAGGTGGGAGGATGGCTTGAGCCCAGGAGGTGGAGGTTGCAGTGAGCCAAGACTGTGCCACTGCACTCCACACAAGACTCCATCTCAAAAAATAAAAATAAAAAAATAAATAAATACATAGAATCTACTTCAGCTTTTCATAAAGAAGTAGTCAGGTGGATTTATAACAAGCAAAGTGATGTTAGGTGACCAAAAATGCAGGGAAAGCTACTGCTGTGAAGAGCAAAGCAAAATTTGCTCCCTCAGATGACTGCTTAATTACTTGTACATTGCCAAGTTGATTGTTTACCTTGGCCAGGGTGACTGTGTGTCCAGGTTGTTCAGGGCAGATCTGTTTGTTTACTTTCCCAAAATAAAATAAAAAATAGTACACTCTCTTCTTCTCAAAATAACCAATTTTAGTTGAATAAACATAAAATAAATTCTCTGTTCCCATTAAGTATAGTTCAACTGTATACATTTGTACCTTGATATTCCATCATGCTATGATAAAAATAATTTTGACTAACCTTTGACCTTTATACACTACTGAGGACATTTTAGAGGACAGGTGTATTCACAGAGGGGAAATTTTAAAAATTCCACCATTCTAGGGCCTCTGTCATTAATATATTAATTTGTAGCTGTAGAATCTGTCAGCAAGAAGGTGCCTGTTGAGCCCAGACTCTTTGTGTGAGCTGCCTAAGGAGCCACTTCATCCAAGGGCAAGAGTCAGGAACAAATAGTCAGGGAGAGGAAATACCACTAAGAGAGTAAAGGCTCAACATCTACCTCCCTATAACTAAAAATTAGGTAATGTACCAAACTTATATAATTTCCACTATTATAGAAAACTTATGTAAATAGGCATTTTATGTAAAAGAAAATACAAAAAAATGCAAAATAGTGACAATAACTGACCCAATGGAAAAGTCATTACAGCTAATAGTCAAAGAAATAAAAATGAAGCAACTTTGAGATAGTGTTTACTGCATTCATGCTCTGCCTATTTTTTTTTTTTTTTTTTTTTTTTTTGAGACGGAGTCTCGCCCTGTCACCCAGGCTGGAGTGCAGTGGCGTGATCTTGGCTCACTGCAACCTCCGCCTCCTGGGTTCAAGCAATTCTCCTGCCTCAGCCTCCTGAGTAGCTGGGACTACAGGTGCCCACTCCCACACCCGGCTAATTTTTTTAATTTTTAGTAGAGATGGGGTTTCACCATGTTAGGATGGTCTCAATCTCCTGACCTGGTGATCCACCTGCCTGGGCCTCCCAAAGTGCTGGGATTACAGGCATGAGCCACTGTGCCTGGCCTCGTGCTCCCCTTTTATTGTCCTCCAGAATTATAACATCTAAATGTTTGATATAATACATGTAGTTAATCAATGAAAGGCAATAATAAGTGGTCCAGCTCCCCAAAGTAAGGCCGTCTGTATTTAAATCCAGATTCACTCCTTACTAACCATATAATTTGGAGCATGCTGCTTTCTCTCTGTGTCTCAGTTTTCTCATCTGAATAAATGGAGTTGACCATAATATTCACCTTATAGAATTTTTGTAAGAAACAAATGAGTTAATAAACATTTGAAAAATATTAGCTATTATTTTATTGCTGTGGGCATTGGACATTGATGCAAACCTTTTAAAATGTAAAATGGCAATGCATACCAAGCACTATAAAAATGTTCTTTACTTTGCCTCAGTAGACACATTTCTAAAAATTTACCTCAAGAAATAATTCAACAGAAGAATAAAGATCTACACTGAGAAATGTCTGGTACAATGTTATTTCCTTTCTATAACAAATGCTGTCAATTGCTTCATTTTTCAACAATGTTTACAATCTTGAAGTAAATGGAATTGTTAATATTTTTATTTTCATGTTACAAATTAGAAAACAGGGATTCAGATTCTGTTAAATTTCTAAATGTCCACCAATCAGTAACTAGTTCAATTTATTATGGCATACCAATAAAATGGATACCATCTAGTTATTAAAAAGAATGAAGAAAATCTGGTTGTAGAGATATGAAAAGATCTAAGATATAATAAGCAATAAAACAAATAGTTCAATACTATTTAAAGTGTGATCCCGTGTGTGTGTGTGTGTGTGTGTGTGTGTGTGTGTGTGTGTGTATTTATGCTGAGAACATTCTGGAAGAATATATAAATAACTATGGAGTGGGAAATAGAGTGAAGGGATTCTTTGACTTTTTATTTTATATGCTGCTTATTTTCTTAAATGAACATGGAATAATTCAATGATAACGATATTGTTATAAAAAGAGAAAACAAATTCTATGGAGAAAGAGAGAAAGTGGAAGAATGGAAAGCATGCTGTATTCTAGGTCCCATTATGGCTAAAAGTCTATGGAGTTTTACTGGAGTTTACAGGCTACAGGGTGGTGATTTTTGCCAGTCATATGCAGTGGCCTAGGGTTCAGCAATGAGAAAGTAGAGTTGATTGATACAGGATTAAAATATATATCAGGAAAGTGAGATGAGAAAATTGAAGATATTGGCCAGAGAGTCACTAAAATGATGGGTAGGTCTGTGGATTGGAAGAATAAAGGTCAAATGGGGCTGATCAGGAGAAAGAAAGAGGTCAAGGTGATAAATTCCGAGAAAGTTAAAGAACAGAAGTATAAGAAGTGACTGAGGTGACTGAGTGAGGAAACTTGTAGGGGAGGGTGAAGAGGTCAGTTACAGGCATAGAATCTTTGAAATAATCCCTTCTAATCTCCCTATTTTACCTCATCATCTGTCAGGATTAAGCTTCCTCTGACTCCTTAATGCACTGTTACTGCCTCACATTTTAAATAAATGGTGAAAATGATGCAGACTAGTTTTTCCCTAAAATCCTGGGCAAATTTTAAATATTTTACTGTGTTGCCAAGGCTGGCTTAGAACTCCTGGGCTCAGGTGATGTGCCCGCCTCAGCCTCTCAAAACGCTGAGATTACACTGAGAGTCACCAGGCCTGACCTGAGTTTTTTTCCCTTTCTTTTTTTGATCACTTCCTTTCTTTCTGGAACTACCAGCCTCTCCTTCTATACTTCTTTTCACATCCGGAAAATTATCTATCATCTGTTTCTCTAAGTATCCCTAGATTTTTTTTTTTTTTTTTTGGAGAATGATATAAAAGAACCAAGATCTGGCATTGGCTGTGCTTTGTTGCTATTGAGGTGTCATTGCAACTAGACTCTGTTTCATTGCTACTAGACTGTGTCCATGGAAAAAGTACAGAAATGTATGTTTTTAGAGTAATCTGTATATATGTACACATTTATGAATATCTTTATGTAACCTCTATGTATTATATATAATATTAAGCTAAATATTAGTTTATACCTACTAATCAAACTCTAATCCATTAACAGATGATCATTCTAGCCGCCTCCTGTTGCTAATCTGTAATCTCCCTTTCCAACAATGAGAAATCTGGCTTCCAACACATGTCATCCATGTGCTTAACTTTTCAATTTCAGCATACACATATATCAGTATTAGAATTGTTAACCTAAACTCCCATGGGCAAAACAATTTTATCAACTAGAGTGCAGTGCTTATGTACAGATCCTTTTGTCTTCATTCTTAATCACTACACACATTTGCAAAGTTGCTTGGTCAATACCTTCTCCTACCACTGTCTTCAGTGAAGTTGTTTTATACATTTGTAATATAACTAGACGTTTTTTAAAGAAAATTCTGCATTGTATCTTGGGATTCCCTCTATCTTCTAATTGATTTTATAACAATTCTGCATACATTAAGTTTCAGTTTTTGTGCTGTGAATTTTTATGGGTTTTGAAAAAAGCATAGTGTCATGTATTCACCATTATGGGATCCCGCAGAATAGCTATGTAAATACTCCTCTAAAATTCTCCTGTGCTTCACCTATTCAATCCTTCCTCCTTGTCTCATCAGTTCCTGGCGACTATTGAACATTTTGCTATATTTATAGTTCTGTCTTTTCAGAAGGGATTCTTCCACTTAATAATATGTACTTAAGATTTATCTGTATCCTTCCAGAGTCTTAACAGCTTATTTTTTAATTGGTGAGTATCTCATTTTATATTTTATAGATGTACCAGAGTTTGTTTTTCTATCGAAGGTCATTTTGGTTGTCTTCCAGTTTGGGGTGATTATGAAAAAATGTGCAATAAAAATTTGCATGTGGTTTTCAGGTAAACATGCTTTCAAATCTGTTGGGTAAATATTTGGAAGCACAATTGCTGGGTCCTATGGTAAGGTTATCTTTAGCTTTTCAGAAATTGCCGAATTGTCTTCCAAAGTAGTGGTGCCATTTTGTATTCTCACCAACAGTGAGTTTAAACTACTGTTGGTTTGCATCCTTACTAGGAATTGGTATTGTCAGTCTTTTTGGATTTTAGTTATTCTAATAGGCATGTAGTGGTATCTTGTTGTTTTAATTTGAAATTTCTTGAGGAAAAATTATGTGGACCAGTTTTTCATATGCTGTTTGACATCTGTATTCATTTTTTGTTGAGCTATCTGTACAGATCTTTTGCTCATTTTGAAAAATTTCTTACTCTTTTAAGAGTTGTCTGTATATTTTGGATATAAGTCAGATATGTGTTCTGCAAATATTTTATTCTAGTCTGTGTCTTGTCTTTTGATACCTTAATAGTGTCTTTTGCAGAGGAAGTTTTTGATTTTAACAAAGTCCAATTTATCACATTTTATTTCACAGCTTGAACTTTTATTGTTGTATCTAAGAACTCACCACCAAATAAAAGGACATCAAGTATAGTTTTTGTATTCTACATTTAGGTCTATGTTTCTTTTTGTTATGTAAGCCTTGTGCTTGGTTATTTTTATGTATATGGATGTCCGGTTGTTCTGACACATTGTTGAAAAGACTGTCTTTTCCCTATTGAATTGTGTGTTTCTTTGGAAAAAATCAGCTGGCTATATTTGTGTGGGTCTAGTTCTGGGTTATCTATTTGTTTCATTCTTCTATTTTTTTCTACTCTTTTGCCATTACAACACTCTGTTGATAACTGTAGTTTTGTAATAAGTCTTAAAATCAGATAGTATGAGTCCTATAACTTTGTTCATCTTTTCAGTATTGTGTTGACTATTCTATTTCTTCGGCTCTTCCATAAAAAATTTACAATTGGGTTGCTGTTGCTGATCTCTACAAAATTAATTGCTGAGATTTTTGGGGTTTTATTGAACCTATAGACCTATTTGAGAAGAATTAACATCTTGATAATATTGAGTCTTTCAATCTATGAGCATGGGATATCTTTTCATTTATTTAGATCTTCTTAGATGTATTCCATCAGATTTTTGTAGTTTTCTGCATATACACCGCATGCATATTTTGTTAACTTTATTCTTATTCCCTTTTTTGGAATTAATAATTATATAGAATTATATAATTTATATATTATAAAATTATAAAATATTTAATATGAAATTCAAGTTATTCATTGCTAATGTATAGCAAAGAAATCGACTTTTGTATATTAACTTTGTATCTTGCACCAGTGCTACACTTCCTTATTTGTCTCCGTAGTTTATTGTTCTTGTTATTAGTTCTTTAGTATTTTCTACATATAAGTCATGTCATTTACAACAAAAACAAAAGACAAATTTATTTCTTCTCTTTAAATTTGTATACATTTTATTTCCATTTTCTATCTTAAGTGTCTAGGAATTCCAGTACAAAGTCGAATAGGAATGGGTAAGAGGATATTCTTGCCTTTTCCCTGATTTTAGAGGAAAAGTATCTAGTTACTTACCATTAAGTATAATGTTAACTGAAGGTTGTTTGTAGACAAGTTAAAGAAGTTCTGCTCTATTACTACTCTGCTTAGAGTTTTTATTATGAATGCATGTTGAATTTTATAGAAATGCTTTTTCTGTATTTGATAAAATCATATGGTTTTTCTTATTTTTGCCTGTTGAGGTAGTGAATTACATTGATTTTCATATGTTGACCCAGACTTGCGTAACTGAAATAAATATCACTTGTTCATGCATGGTTAGATATGATATTCTGTATATTTTTGTTGAGCATTTTTGCATTTATATTTATGACAGCTATTGGTCTATGGTTTACCTTTCTTCTAGTGTCTCTGTCTAGTTTTTATATTGAAGTAATTATGTCATAATAGAATAAGAGGAAGTGTTCTTTCTGCTCCTACTTTCTGGAAAGGATGGTTAAGAATGAATAATATCTAATATTTGATAGCACAACAGGGGGACTAGAGTCAAAATAATTTAATTGTACATTTAAAAATAACTAAAAGAGTATAATAGGATTGTTTGTAACACGAAGGATAAATGCTTGAGGTGATGGACATCCAATTTACCCTGATGTGATTATTATGCATTGCATGCGTGTATCAAAATATTGCATGTAACCCATAAGTATATACACATACTATTTACTCAAAAAAATTTTTTTCCCAAAAGAATTGGTATCATTTCTTCTTTTAATGTTTTGTAGTATTCACCAATGAGCTCATCCAGAACTGGTACCTTTTTTTCAGAATATTATTAATTGTTGATTCAATTTTTTAAATAGAAGACTTTTCAGATAGCAAAACCCATTTGTAAAAGGGCATTCTTTTTCAGTACCATTTAAAAATCACTACAATCCAGGTAAGATCAAACATCATAAATGTATACCTAATCGCAACCACCAAAAATGGTAGGTGTTATGGAAACCAGTGTTATAAAAAAAAGTATGACCTCTTAAAAATGGATGCGGTATTATCTCCTTTCTTTCTCTGATTTTCTCTCCTTACTACCCACTGGCCATTACAGGATAACCCTCGATGTTCCCTGTGGTTAGTTTACTTCTATTTAAAAAATCAGTTAATTCACAGTGGAAAAAGATTCCACCAACTCAACACAAATATATCCATAAGCTTGTTCACAGTTTACCATGTGATTCCCATCAAAGCCTCCCCATTTTGAAAATAGCATTCAGGGTCCCATATGCTCTCTGGCCTCAGTTCTCAATATACCTCTTCTCACATCCTACACTTCCACCATATTTCAGAATTTGTAGTCTTACTAACAAGCACTGCCCTCCTTGACTTTCAGGCTTTTGTACATGCTATTTCTTTCCTTGTAACACTCACTTGCCTCTTTCCTGGCTGGTTCAAATACATTCTTCAGATATCACCCTAAATATCACTCCTCAGAAGCCTTCCTTGCCTTCTTATCTCATTAATTCTCTCCTTCCTCCTCACAGGGTAAAATAAGTACCTCTTCTATATACTTTCTCAGTATTATATATTAATCTCTGTGACATAAAAATACTGAAGCTTCTTCTTTACTGGCAATACTTACTACCACTAGCCTGTGTGTTATTCTCAATTTATAATCCCCAGCACCTAACTGTTAGCCTTGTGTGTTGCAGGTGCTTGTTAATGGAACAGAATGTTAAAATGTGAGCCTTTATCTGCTTTCAAAATGCTGTTGGGAATGATGGAGAAGGCAAAAATTACCACTTTTACAGAGAGTTGTTAGTTCATTTATCCAGGACTTGCAAAATATATGGTTCCCAACAGGTTCTGGGACACTTTGTCCCTCTCTTGCCTCTGGGTTATACACAAGGAGACTTAGGGATTCTCTTTTGTTGTTGTTGTTATTGTTGTTGTTGTTTTGTTTTTTTGAGACAGGGTCTAGCTCTGTTGCCCAGGCTGGAGTGCAGTCGTGCGATCTTGGCTCAGTACAAACTCTGCCTCCTGGGCTCAAACAATTTCCCTGCATTAGCCTCCTGGGTAGATGGGACCAGAGGTTCGTGAGCCATTATGCCCAGCTAATTTTTGCGTTTTTAGTGGAGACAGCATTTTGCCTTGTTGCCCAGGTTGGTCTCCAACACTTGAGTTCAAGCAATCTGCCTGCCTTGGCCTCTCAAGGTGCTGGGATTACAGGCGTGAGCCACCACTCCTGGCCCAATTTAAGGATTCTGTAGAATAGTGTCTAGTTATTTATCCTAATACGTAATGTAAATGACGAGTTGAAGGGTGCAGCAAACCAACATGGCACATGTATACCTGTGAAACAAACCCACACATTGTGCACATGTAACCCAGAACTTAAAGTATAATAATAATATTAAAGTGTTTAGTGTAAATTGTTTTTTGGAGATAGTCATAATGTTCTCTCTAATCTCTTATGCTCTCTGCCTGCCTCCTAACTCAAGTCATGGAAAGAGATACTTCAAAGAAATAACTCATGGCCCTAGAGTGTGGATGACACATGAGCCACTGCTTGGTTTACACATAGTAAAATCTAACTGTGAGCGGCTTTCTGGAACTTCTCCTGATAGCAAAGCAAGAGGAAGGGGCCACATGCTGGACTTCCTCCAATGGTTGAGCAAGAATATATGACAGTGGATATGACTACTTGTCCTGTGGGCTTGCATAGCTTTGAAAATGCCTCAGACAAGAGATTTGCTTTCCTGGATAATCCCACAGAGAGAGTTTGTGTAGGCTGTCCCACCAGAAGCAATATCTAAAAGGGGAGGTGTAGGTGTTAAGCCAAGAGAACGTCAACTGTGCTAGGAATGTGTGGTAGTAGATTTCCAATAGGCGCTTCTCTGAATAAATCATAAAAGCACTCCATAAAGAAGAAAGAGCATCTTCTAAAAAGCGAGCATTTGACAGCCAAGAAAGAATCATAGGCAGCATTAAATAACTAAAAAACAAAACAAAGATCTTGTTTTCTGACATCATACTTAAGTGAAAGGAACCAAGAACAACTGAATTTAGCTTGAGTCTAGGGCTAAGACAGTGAATGCATAAAATAGGCCCTGAGCATCTCCTACTTCCAGAAAGTGAGAAAGTGATACCACCACCAACACCACACAACAACAACAGCAATCCCATCCCTTCATTCCTCCCCCACCACCACACACGCAATGCTATGAGTGTGTCAAAGGAATCCAGGAGCCAACTGAAAGAACTCTCAGTGGTCAAAGCTGGAAGAATTTTAGCAATAAAATGAGGTAATTGGCTTATAACTCAAAGTTTAAAGTAAGTACCCATGATTCCATATAGTTATGAGTAAATGACTGAATAAATAAATAAATAAATGTGGGAGAGTAGGTAAGTCTCTCATATAGCAAAATTCTAAGTAATTTGTGTAGATACTCTGCCCTCAAGGAGGTGGAGCATAACTCCCACTCTTAATATGGTCTGCACTTAGTGACTTTTTTTTCCCTAAAAAAACTACCATAGGGAAAGAAGAAAAGAAGGATAACTTCAGAGAAATCTGACAAAAAGTGCCTCATCCAGGTGATGAAGGTCAAATCAATAATGATAAGTCATACTGATAATATGTACCTTTGACATGATGTGATGAGAATGATACTCCATTTCTGTGGACTTCCTCCCCAAATCCTGGTTTAATTATGAGAAAAACATCAGACAAATCTCAGTTGAGAGACACTACAAAATAATTGACCAGTCCTAAAACTTGTCATAGAAAACTGAAAAAGTCTGAGAAAGTCACAGACAAGAGGATCCTAAGGAGATACAATGTCTGAATGAAATAAGGTGTGTGGGATGGAATCCTAAAATGAACTAAGAAAATCTGCATGAAGTCTGGTTCATCAGTGGAGATAATAATAATATTCCTAATAATAACATATGAGCCATATGAATGAAATATGTTGGTAAGACTAGAAACTGGGTATGGGATATATGGGAACTCTCTTTACTATCTTATTATGATTATGCTTATGATTATTATTATTATTATACTTTAAGTTCTAGGGTACATGTGCATAATGTGCAGGTTTGTTACATATGTATACTTGTGCCATGTTGGTGTGCTGCACCCATCAACTCATCAGCACCCATCAACTCGTCATTTACATCATGTATAACTCCCAATGCAATCCCTCTCCCCTCCCCCTTCCCCGTGATGTGCCCCGGTGTGTGATGTTCCCCTTCCCGAGTCCAAGTGATCTCATTGTTCAGTTCCCACCTATGAGTGAGAACATGCGGTGTTTGGTTTTCTGTTCTTGCGATAGTTTGCTGAGAATGATGGTTTCCAGCTGCATCCATGTCCCTACAAAGGACACAAACTCATCCTTTTTTATGGCTGCATAGTATTCCATGGTGTGTATGTGCCACATTTTCTTAATCCAGTCTGTCACTGATGGACATTTGGGTTGATTCCAAGTCTTTGCTATTGTGAATAGTGCCGCAATGAACATACGTGTGCATGTGTCTGTATAGCAGCATGATTTATAATCCTTTGGGTACATACCCAGTAATGGGATGGCTGGATCATATGGTACTTCTAGTTCTAGATCCTTGAGGAATCACCATACTGTTTTCCATAATGGTTGAACTAGTTTACAATCCCACCAACAGTGTAAAAGTATCCCTATTTCTCCACATCCTCTCCAGCACCTGTTGTTTCCTGACTTATTTTTTTAAATTTTTTATTTTTTTATTATACTTTAAGTTCTAGGGTACATGTGCATAATGTGCAGGTTTGTTACATACGTATACTTGTGCCATGTTGGTGTGCTGCACCCATCAACTCGTCAGCACCCATCAACTCGTCCTTTACATCAGGTATAACTTCCAATGCAATCCCTCCCTCCAGCCCCCTCCCCGTGATAGGCTCCGGTGTGTGATGTTCCCCTTCCCGAGTCCAAGTGATCTCATTGTTCAGTTCCCAGCTGTGAGTGAGAACTTGCGGTGTTTGGTTTTCTGTTCTTGCGATAGCTTGCTGAGAATGATGGTTTCCAGCTGCATCCATGTCCCTACAAAGGACACAAACTCATCCTTTTTTATGGCTGCATAGTATTCCATGGTGTATATGTGCCACATTTTCTTAATCCAGTCTGTCACTGATGGACATTTGGGTTGATTCCAAGTCTTTTCTATTGTGAATAGTGCTGCAATAAACATACGTGTATGTGTGTCTTTATAGCAGTATGATTTATAATCCTTTGGGTATATACCCAGTAATGGGATGGCTGGGTCATATGGTACTTCTAGTTCTAGATCCTTGAGGAATCACCATACAGTTTTCCATAATGGTTGAACTAGTTTACAGTCCCACAAGTGTAAAAGTGTTCCTATTTCTCCACATCCTCTCCAGCACCTGTTGTTTCCTGACTTTTTAATGATTGCCATCCTAACTGGTATGAGGTGGTATCTCATTGTGGTTTGGATTTGCATTTCTCTGATGGCCAGTGATGATGAGCATTTTTTCATGTGTCTGTTGGCTGTATGAATGTCTTCTTTTGAGAAATGTCTGTTCATATCCTTTGCCCACATTTTGATGGGGTTGTTTTTTTCTTGTAAATTTGTTTGAGTTCTTTGTAGGTTCTGGATATTAGCTCTTTGTCTGATGAGTAGATTGCAAAAATTTTCTCCCATTCTGTAGGTTGCCTGTTCACTCTGATGGTAGTTTCTTTTGCTGTGCAGAAGCTCTTTAGTTTAATTAGATCCCATTTGTAAATTTTGGCTTTTGCTGTCATTGCTTTTGGTGTTTTAGACATGAAGTCCTTGCCCATGCCTATGTCCTGAATGGTATTACCTAGGTTTTCTTCCAGGGATTTTATGGTATTAGGTCTAACATTTAAGTCTCTAATCCATCTTGAATTAATTTTCCTATAAGGAGTAAGGAAAGGATCCAGTTTCAGCTTTCTACTTATGGCTAGCCAATTTTCCCAGCACCATTTATTAAATAGGGAATCCTTTCCCCATTTCTTGTTTTTCTCAGGTTTATCAAAGATCAGGTGACTCTAGATGTGTGGTATTTTTTCTGAGGACTCTGTTCTATTCCACTGGTCTATATCTCTGTTTTGGTACCAGTACCAAGCTGTTTTGGTTACTGTAGCCTTGTAGTATAGTTTGAAGTCAGGTATCGTGATGCCTCCAGCTTTATTCTTTTGACTTAGGATTGTCTTGTCAATGCGGGCTCTTTTTTGGTTCCATATGAACTTTAAAGCAGTTTTTTCCAATTCTGTGAAGAAACTCATTGGTAGCTTGATGGGGATGGCATTGAATCTATAAATAACCTTGGGCAGTATGGCCATTTTCACGATATTGATTCTTCCTATCCATGAGCATGGTATGCTCTTCCAATTTTTGTGTCCTCTTTGATTTCACTGAGCAGTGGTTTGTAGTTCTCCTTGAAGAGGTCCTTTACATCCCTTGTAAGTTGGATTCCTAGGTATTTTATTCTCTTTGAAGCAATTGTGAATGGAAGTTCATTCCTGATTTGGCTCTCTGCTTGTCTGTTACTGGTGTATAAGAATGCTTGTGATTTTTGCACATTAATTTTGTATCCTGAGACTTTGCTGAAGTTGCTTATCAGCTTAAGGAGATTTTGGGCTGAGACAATGGGGTTTTCTAAATATACAATCATGTCATCTGCAAACAGGGACAATTTGACTTCTTCTTTTCCTAACTGAATACCCTTGATTTCTTTCTCTTGCCTGATTGCCCTAGCCAGAACTTCCAACACTATGTTGAATAGGAGTGGTGAGAGAGGGCATCCCTGTCTTGTCCCAGTTTTCAAAGGGAATATTTCCAGTTTTTGCCTATTCAGTATGATATTGGCTGTGGGTTTGTCATAAATAGCTCTTATTATTTTGAGGTACGTTCCATCAATACCGAATTTATTGAGCGTTTTTAGCATGAAGGGCTGTTGAATTTTGTCAAAGGCCTTTTCTGCATCTATTGAGATAATCATGTGGTTTTTGTCTTTGGTTCTGTTTATATGCTGGATTACATTTATTGATTTGCGTATGTTGAACCAGCCTTGCATCCCAGGGATGAAGCCCACTTGATCATGGTGGATAAGCTTTTTGATGTGCTGCTGGATCTGGTTTGCCAGTATTTTATTGAGGATTTTTGCATCGATGTTCATCAGGGAGAATGGTCTAAAATTCTCTTTTTTTGTTGTGTCTCTGCCAGGCTTTGGTATCAGGATGATGTTGGCCTCATAAAATGAGTTAGGGAGGATTCCCTCTTTTTCAATTGATTGGAATAGTTTCAGAAGGTATGGTACCAGCTCCTCCTTGTACCTCTGGTAGAATTCAGCTGTGAATCCATCTGGTCCTGGACTTTTTTTGGTTGGTAGGCTATTAATTTTTGCCTCAATTTCAGAGCCTGCTATTGGTCTATGCAGGGATTCAGCTTCTTCCTGGTTTAGTCTTGGAAGAGTGTAAGTGTCCAGGAAATTATCCATTTCTTCTAGATTTTCTAGTTGATTTGCGTAGAGGTGTTTATAGTATTCTCTGATGGTAGTTTGTATTTCTCTGGGGTCGGTGGTGATATCCCCTTTATCATTTTTTATTGCGTCTATTTGATTCTTCTCTCTTTTCTACTTTATTAGTCTTGCTAGCGGTCTATCAATTTTGTTGATCTTTTCAAAAAACCAACTCCTGGATTCATTGATTTTTTGGAGGGATTTTTGTGTCTCTATCTCCTTCAGTTCTGCTCTGATCTTAGTTATTTCTTGCCTTCGGCTAGCTTTTGAATGTGTTTGCTCTTGCTTCTCTAGTTCTTTTAATTGTGATGTTAGAGTGTCAATTTTAGATCTTTCCTGCTTTCTCTTGTGGGCATTTAGTGCTATAAATTTCCCTCTACACACTGCTTTAAATGTGTCCCAGAGAATCTGATATGTTTTATCTTTGTTCTCATTGGTTTCAAAGAACATCTTTATTTCTGCCTTCATTTTGTTATGTACCCATTAGTCATTCAGGAGCAGGTTATTCAGTTTCCATGTAGTTGAGCGGTTTTGATTGAGTTTCTTAGTCCTGAGTTCTAGTTTGATTGCACTGTGGTCTGAAAGACAGTTTGTTATAATTTCTGTTCTTGTACATTTACTGAGGAGTGCTTTACTTCCAATTATGTGGTCAATTTTGGAATAAGTGTCATGTGGTGCTGAGAAGAATGTATATTCTGTTGATTTGGGGTGGAGAGTTCTGTAGATGTCTATTAGGTCTGCTTGCTGGAGAGATGAGTTCAATTCCTGGATATCCTTGTTAACTTTCTGTCTCGTTGATCTGTCTAATGTTGACAGTGGGGTGTTGAAGTCTCCCATTATTATTGTATGGGAGTGTAAGTCTCTTTGTAAGTCTCTAAGGACTTGCTTTATGAATCTGGGTGCTCCTGTATTGGGTGCATATATATTTAGGATAGTTAGCTCTTCCTGTTGAATTGATCCCTTTACCATTATGTAATGGCCTTCTTTGTCTCTTTTGATCATTGATGGTTTAAAGTCTGTTTTATTAGAGACTAGGATTGCAACCCCTGCTTTTTATTGTTTTCCATTTGCTTGGTAGATCTTCCTCCATCCCTTTATTTTGAGCCTATGTATGTCTCTGCATGTGAGATGGGTCTCCTGAATACAGCAAACTGATGGATCCTGACTCTATCCAGTTTGCCAGTCTGTGTCTTTTAATTGGAGCATTTAGTCCATTTACATTTAAGGTTAATATTGTTATGTGTGAACTTGATCCTGCCATTATGATATTAACTGGTTATTTTGCTTGTTAGTTGATGCAGTTTCTTCCTTGCCTCGATGGTCTTTACATTTTGGCATGTTTTTGCAATGGCTTGTACCGGTTGTTCCTTTCCATGTTTAGTGCTTCCTTCAGGGTCTCTTGTAAGGCAGGCCTGGTGGTGACAAAATCTCTAAGCATTTGCTTATCTGTAAAGGATTTTATTTCTCCTTCACTTATGAAACTTAGTTTGGCTGGATATGAAATTCTGGGTTGAAAATTCTTTTCTTTAAGAATGTTGAATATTGGCCCCCACTCTCTTCTGGCTTGTAGAGTTTCTGCCAAGAGATCTGCTGTTAGTCTGATGGGCTTCCCTTTGTGGGTAACCCGACCTTTCTCTCTGTCTGCCCTTAAGATTTTTTCCTGGCCGGGCGCGGTGGCTCAAGCCTGTAATCCCAGCACTTTGGGAGGCCGAGACGGGTGGATCATGAGGTCAGGAGATCGAGATCATCCTGGCTAACATGGTGAAACCCCATCTCTACTAAAATAAATACAAAAAACTAGTCGGGCGAGGTGGCGGGCGCCTGTAGTCCCAGCTACTTGGGAGGCTGAGGCAAGAGAATGGCGTAAACCCGGGAGGCAGAACTTGCAGTGAGCTGAGATCCGGCCACTGCACTCCAGTCTGGGCGACAAAGTGAGACTCCGTCTCAAAAACAAACAAACAAACAAAAAAAAAACCAAAAAAAAAAAAAAGATTTTTTCCTTCATTTCAACTTTGGTGAATCTGGCAATTACGTGTCTTGGAGTTGCTCTTCTCGAGGAGTATCTTTGTGGCGTTCTCTGTATTTCCTGAATTTGAATGTTGGCGTGCCCTACTAGGTTGGGGAAGTTCTCCTGGATGATATGCTGAAGAGTGTTTTCCAACTTGATTCTATTTTTCCCCTCACTTTCAGGCATTCCAATCAGACGTAGATTTGGTCTTTTTACATAGTCCCATACTTCTTGCAGGCTTTGTTCATTTCTTTTTCTTCTTTTTTCTTTAGATTTCTCTTCTTGCTTCATTTCATTCATTTGATCCTTGATCGCCGATACTCTTTCTTCCAGTTGATCAAGTCGGTTACTGAAGTTTGTGCATTTGTCACGTATTTCTCGTATCATGGTTTTCATCTCTGTTAGTTCGTTTATGGCCTTCTCTGCATTAATTATTCTAGTTATCAATTCTTCCCCTTTTTTTTTTCAAGATTTTTAGTTTCTTTGCGCTGGGTACATAATTCCTCCTTTAGCTCTGAGAAGTTTGATGGTCTGAAGCCTTCTTCTCTCATCTCATCGAAGTCATTCTCCATCCAGCTTTGATCCATTGCTGGCGATGAGCTGCGTTCCTTTGCAGGGGGAGATGCGCTCTTATTTTTTGAATTTCCAGCTTTTCTGCCCTGCTTTTTCCTCATCTTTGTGGTTTTATCTGCCTCTGGTCTTTGATGATGGTGACGTACTGATGTGGTTTTGGTGTGGGTGTCCTTCCTGTTTGTTAGTTTTCCTTCTAACCGCCAGGACCCTCAGCTGTAGGTCTGTTGGAGATTGCTTGAGGTCCACTCCAGACCCTGTTTGCCTGGGTGTCAGCAGCAGAGGCTGCACAAGATCGAATATTGCTGAACAGTGAATGTACCTGTCTGATTCTTGCTTTGGAAGCTTCCTCTCAGGGGTGTACTCCACCGTGTGAGGTGTGGGGTGTCAGTCTGCCCCTAGTGGGGGATGTCTCCCAGTTAGGCTACTCAGGGGTCAGGGACCCACTTGAGCAGGCAGTCTGTCCCTTCTCAGATCTCAACCTCCGTGTTGGGAGATCCACTGCTCTCTTCAAAGCTGTCAGACAGAGTCGTTTGCATCTGCAGAGGTTTCTGCTGCTTTTTTGTTGTTGTTGTTTTTGTTGATTAGCTGTGCCCTGTCCCCAGAGGTGGAGTCTACAGAGACAAGCAGGGCTCCTTGAGCTGCTCCACCCAGTTTGAGCTTCCCAACGGCTTTGTTTACCTACTTAAACCTCAGCAATTGCAGGCACCCTTCCCCCAGCCTCGCTGCTGCCTTGCAGTTAGATGGCAGACTGCTGTGCTAGCAATGAGGGAGGCTCTGCTGTCGGGCCTGGGACCCTCCCGGCCAGTTGTGGGATGTAATCTCCTGGTGTGCCCGTTTGCTAAGACCCTTAGTACAGCACAGTATTGGGGTGGGAGTTACCCGATTTTCCAGGTGTTGTGTGTCTCAGTTCCCTTGGCTAGGAAAAGGGATTCCCTTCCCCCTTGTGCTTCCCAGGTGAGGCGATGCCTGGCCCTGCTTCAGCTCTCGCTGGTCGGGCTGCAGCAGCTGACCAGCACTGATTGTTTGGCACTCCCGAGTGAGATGAACCCAGTACCTCAGTTGAAAATGCAGAAATCACCTGTCTTCTGTGTCGCTCGCGCTGGGAGCTGGAGACTGGAGCTGTTCCTATTCGGCCATCTTGCTCCGCCCCCTCTCTTTATTATCTTAACAGTTATTCTGATTATCTAAAACTGCTCTAAAATAAAAAGATATGCTTATAAAAATGTTACATAGAAAAGAAAAAAAACCTCTTATTCTCTTTTCCTTTATACTTCCTCCCTGTTATAAAAGGAGAGTACAGGGCATACAGAATAAGAAGGGCGAAAGACAGAACCTATACCCTCCTTTTCCCCCAGAGGTTTCTAAGGCTGAGGTGAGAGCTGGAGAGGGATGAAGAGAAAATTAAACTTACTGAGAGATTGAAGTTTTAATTTTGATTGTAATAGAATTATTTAATTATATAATATCTAATAATGCCAGAGTTAATACCAGAAAAAAAATGGAAAAGGCTATGGGAAATTTCTGAGATACAATTTGGGGGAAGAAAGGATTATGCAAAAAAAAGTGGAATTGAAATTTACTTTATGAGCCAAGTAATATTGTTTCTTGATTCCACTCTACACATGTAGATAGTTCAATATACTTGTTAAATTAAATATTTGTTGAGTAAATGAGTGCATCCACACATAAACAGGCATTGCAGCTTCATGTGCTATTTGTATATTGCACCCACCTTACAGTCATCACCAATGTTTGTTTGTATTCACATAGTTGCTCAGGACCTGTGTCTGGAAATTGGAAAACCTTGATGAGGTTTGCTTGAGGTGAGGGACTGGAGAAGCCAGACGGTTGGAAGGGGTGGCAAGGCATTTCTTTTCCATTCTGCTCCATTGCCTGGGTTGATACTTTATGGAAAGAGAGAAAGCTCAAAATAATTGCTGCACAGTGGGGGCAAGGCTACCTTTTCCTAGCAGGATTTAGCCAGCAGGAGAGGTAAGTGGGGCAGGAAAGAAACGGGAGTATAGCTGCAGTTGGTGAAGTCCCTTTTCTAGATCCTCAAAACATAGGTGACCGCATCTGTGACAGGGGCTATTTTCTTGAGAAGGCAGGTAAGGTATCAAAGTTACTGTAGTTTTGACCTAAAAATAAATTTGACCCCATTTGAACTGTAAAATTGGCATGGCTAGGAACATTGTGGATACACATGTGTTTTATTTGATCATTGGGGGTAAGAGATACAATGTTATTCTTATATCCATTTTTATGACAAAGAAATTGAGGTTCAGAGTTCAGATTTCCTTGAGGTCACACAGGTAATAAATTAGTAAAGGTGAGACTCAATCTTAGCAATTCATTCTCTGCATTTTACATATAAAACTCAATATAAATTGTCATTAATTTTTGGTTAGAAAAAAATTATACATTGGTGGAGCATCAATAGCAGGACATGCAGTAAGCAAAATGCCAAGCTTTCAGTGTGTTAGACATGCTCATGGGGACTGTATTAATCATATTGGTTTTGCAGGGAACTTATGGGGGCAGTTGTTCAGTTGTTTGTTTCTGACTTGAATTTAGCAGCCACAGATCAGCAAGTGTGGAAACTGCCAGATGGGGAAGCTGTACTGTGCCTCCAGTGAGTGGCCTGGCCCATGCCCATTTCATGAGAGTTTGATTTCATACCCTCCAAACTCGTTATTGCAAGGTTTTTACAAAAGCCCTCCTTTCCTCTTTGGTTAGACCATTTTCTTCATAGATTGATTAAGCTACTATTCATAGCTAGCACCATCCCCTTCATGAGTCATTGAATTCTTTCTGGAACATCTTGAGTTCCAGGTGACATAAATTTCAATTTGCATCTTTTCAGCCCAACTTCTCCCACACACATGGGAAAATATTGTTTGAGCATATTACTGAAAATTTCGTAGACCTCTAGTTACCTAGGTTTTTGCCACCCACTTGAACAGAACCTAGGTAGGGGAAAAATAAAACTGCCTATGCTCCTTTCTCTTATATATTTTTGTGGCTTCACTTGACAGCTTTAATAAATGTAGGATACAAATTCTAGGTCCACTCTTGGACCTTTGAAAACTAATTTATACTTTAGTAACATCTACTTTTTTACAACCTATAGCCATTTGTGAGTAGATTTATTTTTTTTATCCGTTAGATGATTATGTTTTCAGCAGATTAGGGAAATGAGTGGAGAAGGTGTTCAAGACCACTAGGGTTTTTACAGTAAGAACAAATTGGCAGCAGCAGGTGTAATGTGTTTGGGAAGAGAAGCAGCAGTACAGCATGTGCATGCCAAATTGCTGGCTAATACAGCAGTTGCTGGCTCCTACAATACACAGTTGTAGCACATATATATATATTTTTAAGTAGGCTTTTTTCCTCGCTGTGATTAATTTTCTTCTGTGTAACACAATTGAACAAGACAGTAAGCCTCTCTCATGCCAGCAATTACCTCTTGTATTTTCTAAGTAGCATCTACAGCACCATTGCCTACCCCTGTGAATTCAGGATCAGATGGTATAGGAGTCTTATCATTACAGGCCTCTGGAATAATCTCATATGCAAAACAATATGCCTATACTGATGCTCAATTTGGAATAGTTGTAGTGCTCTGTTTTCCCATCAGGTAATCTGAAGGAAAATGAATTACTGGAAATAAGGATAATGGAAAGAATGGAACTTTCCAAGAATCTATTTCTTGGTAACCCAAAGTTCATGGATAATTGTTGTCCACTGACCTTGATGATTTGAAAGATAGTATATCAATCAATAACTTATTAATCTAACAGTAACCTGGGTAGTTTCTTTGCTTGCCCTTGATTTCCAACAGGACTTGGAAAGCTGAATTGGAGAGATAACAGCTGTGTAGAAATACTTGAGTGCTTTTCTTGTGTAGCACAAAACTTGGAGAAAAAGCCTCTAAAGCTTTTTGAGAAATATAAAATATGTACTTATTTTTGTCCTTCTGGATTTTATATCCTTTCAGCAAAGAGTAAACAAAGGTATATTTTTTAACCTGATACATTTTTCTCTGCTATGTTATTTTTCATCCTGTTCTTTATACCCCCAAATAATGACAAGACATGCCACTCTTTTGCCCCTTCAAGAAATAAGTCCATGTGTATTTCTGACATATTTCTTCTGGAAATCTCACAAAGACAAAGTGAGAGAAGAGTTCTAAGTTACACTTTGCTCTAAGGATAAATCTTATACATATTGTACAATTGAGACATGTCCTGCACCTGGGCCAGACTCCATGTAATAAGATATAGTTCCATATAACAATATGTGTATCAAGCCCGATGAGTTATGAAACAGCACCTTGTAATCTACTACAGAAGCTGAAATTGTGTGGGAAGTGAATTAAATGATTTTGACCCAATTTACTTAATGTATCTCTTTCTCTGTCAGGTTTAACTTTATCCAGTAAAATAGAATAGATTCTGCCTTTTCTAAGCCTTCAAAAATGTCTTGCATTTTGGGGGAGGAGGTGAAGCTAACAAGAGAAAAATCTGATTTTCAATACATGTTTTGTCTTCTTGTAATATTTGAATACCAAAAATGGACCACATGAACACGTTCTTTGTAACCTACGTTGGGATCATTTTTCTGAGTAGAACTAACACCTAGATTTTCACCACAGCTGTTGTGTGTAGTCTTTAATTCTCAGTTCTCTCAAATTAACTATATCTCTTAATTAGAGATTCTTAAGAAAATTTAACTATTAGAATTATCTCTTCAGATTCATGTTTAAAACAGGAAGCAACATAAAGAGAGAAAATTATGTGTTGGGTTGTTTCATGTTAAGACTGCTAATATTTGCTGAGCACAATGTGACAGATACTAAGTACCTAACATTGTTGAACTCATGTAGTCTACAAATGCAATAACCCTTTGGTGCTTTTGATGTTAGAAAATTGAATCTTAACTAGCGCAGCTAGTAAGTGGCAAAGATGGGATTTGAACCCAAGTATTTTCTCCCCACCCAGTCTTCTAGTGCTGGGGCCTACTTTCTTAACCACAGTGCTCTCCTGGGTAATTCCTGTATGTGTCAGCTACTAGGTGGCATCAAAAAGAGCTGGACTATTTTCATTCCACAGCTCTCTCCACCCCATTTCCTCTGTGCTATATTTTCAGGTCCTCAAACAGAGCAAAGTCTGTGTATCTTCCCTTGGGGGTCTCTGCATTTGCTGGTTTCTATGTATTCGAGTTTCCCAGAGAAACAGAATCAATAGGATATCTATCTATCTATCTATCTATCTATCTATCTATCTATCTATCTATCCATCCATCCATCCATCCATCCATCCATCCACCCACCCATCCATCCATCCATCCAGTCTATCTAATTTATTATAAGGAATTGGTTCGTGTGATTGTGGAGTCTGGCAAGTACCACGATCATCTGAGTGTGTCAACAAGCAGGAGATACAAGAGAGCTAAGAGTTTAATTCTAGTCTGAAGGCTGGCAATCACGGGACCCAGGAAGAACCATGTTTCCTTTCATGTCTGAAGGTGGGAAAAAGCCAGTGTCCCATTCAAAGGCAGTCAGGCAGGAAGAATCCTCCATTACTTGGGAGAGGGTCTACCATTTTATTCTATTCACTTCCTCAGCTGTTTAGATGAGGCCCACTCACATTACAAAGGGCAATCTGCTTTCCTAAGCCTACCAATTTAAATGTTAATCTCATCAAAAACCACTTGTAGAGAAACACTCAGTATAATGTTTAACTAAATATCTGGGCACTCCACGGCTTAGTCAAGTTGACACATAAAATTAACTATCACAGTTTGATTTGGAACCACTCTTCTTTCCTTCTTTACACAATTGTCTCTTTCTTATGCTTTGAATGAGATGTCTCTAACTCTGAAAGGCCGTCTTTGACCACTCTGTATAAAACAAGTTTCTTCTCCCATTAATCCACTGACATTATCTCCTTCACAGCATTTATCACTTTTTATAACTCACATTACAAATGTGATATGCATTTATTTGTTTGCCTATTTAACACTTGCTTCCCTCCCTACTTCCCCATTTAAATGTTGGCTGTGTGAAAGTAGAGAACATGTAGACTTTGTTTTAGGAACTCCATTCTATTAAATAAATGAAGTCAGATGTTCAATACAATGTTTGACGCATTGGGTTTAGCAAAATTGTGGTTATTGTTTGTATGTGTGTTTGTCTTTTTTGGTAGAAATAGACCATAAAACATATTTACTTTTTAGTTACAAGAGATCACAGTAACAGATTGCCTGGGAACTTAAATTTAAGAGGACTATAATTTATCTCTGAGACTTAAAATTTCACATGAAAATGTAATGGATCACACAGTCAAGATGGTTAAATCACTTTAAAAAGTGGTAGCAGTAAAGTGAGGTCCAATCGTAAGCCCATTCATGTTGTAATATTTCTAAAGGACAGCATTTGTTATGGGCTAAAATACGTCTCCCCATTCATATATTAAATCCCTAACCCCCAGTACCTCAGAAGGTGGCTATATTTGGAGATAAGAGTTGAAGAGGTGATTAAGTTAAAATGAAGCCATCAGCATGGTCCCTAATCCAATCTGACTTGTGTCCTTATAAGAAGAGGAAATTTGAACACACAAAGAGAGACCAGGGATGTCTGTGCTCACAGAGAAAATACCATGGGAAGATACAGGAAGAAGACAACCATCTTTAAGGCAAGGAGAGAGGTCTCAGGAGAAAACCAACCTGCCAACTCCTTGATTTTGGATTTCTAGCTTCCAGAACTATGAGAGGATAAATTTCTGTTAAGTCACCCCATATCTGATATTGTGTTAGGCAGTCCTAGCAGACTAATACAGCATTTAACAATCAGAGAAGAGTTGGACATTCATAGAAAAGAAATAAGATAGTCACAAGGCAAATCTCATCATTACCAGTTTAAGCATCACTCAAGGAAGAAAGCCCATAGAATGCATGTATCCATCTTGTTGACAAGATTTTCTGTTGTGAAGATGAGGTAAATTCATCAGCCAATTTCAGCCTGATGCCCTCACATATTCAACTTTTGTGTCATTCACAAAATAAACATCATTACGTATATGGCAGACAAACTTCTAAGATGGCTCCCATAATCCTCAGCTCCTGGTGTTCACACCTTTGTGTGGTTTTCCCTCTCCTAGATTGTGGGTAGAACCTGTGACTTTCTTCCAACCAACAGAAATTGGCAGAAGGTGACAGGACATACGTGGTTACATGAGTGTAACATGTTAAGTAACATGTGTATGTTGCATGAGATTATAGCATCCATCTTGCTGGAGTCTCTTTTGCTAGTTTTGAGAAAGTAAACAGCCATGTTGGGGAACCCATGTAAGAAGGAACTGCAGATTACCTCTAGCAGCTGAGGGCAGCCTCTGACCAACAGCCAAAAATTGGTGATTTCCAATCAGAATAAGAGAGAAAAAGCCAGCATTTATCAAGTTCAAGGCACTATTCTATACAACCCACAAAAGCAAACTCAATTCTAAAGATGGATACATATATCAAGCCCCTTTTACATATGAGAAAAGCTAGCACTGAAGGCTGAAATAACATGTAAGTTCTTACAACTGGTAAATGAGAAAGCTGGGACTTTGTGCTGACTTTCATATGGTAAAATGTCTTTCACAATACAACCAGTCTCAATCCATGACTCCGTGAATTATTTTCTTCTTTCTCTTCCCATTTATATTTCCCCTAATAGACAGAAAAACCCTTTTAGGACAGGAATTGTGTTATGTGATTGTATGTTGTCCATAGAGAATAGCATAGAATTAGACATTAGAAAATGAACTAAATTTTTTTTTGGCAGAAAAAACATACAATGGTATCTTACTGAGTATCTCTTCCTAACTCTGTCATCCATGATCTCATGTTGGTAACTTGAAATTGGACATGATAGGAGGATTTTCACCATAGACACTGAACACTACACATCAAGGCTTGATTTATTGTTTTCTTGATTATCTAGACTTAAGGAAATGATGAACAATATGTTGATCATGCAGATTAAATGTGAAAGTTTTTAGTAGCACAAAAAATGTGCATATAGCTGAATTGTAGTTTTAGGTTGGTATGGATATAAGAATAGGCAAAAATCTAAGGAAGCATTATTTAAGCAATCAGTGACTATATGAAATTTAATAGACTATTGGATACTTTATTACTTGTAAATTATGTGCTACCTCTGTATCTGTAAGATTTATAATAAATGTACATATTTATGTTTACATGCCTATGTGTGTGTGGATATGGACACATCACTCTTATTGCAAGTTACTAGTTTCTTTATAGCTTTCTAAATAAAATGTTTACAAATAGCATAAACCTTACCATGGAAAATGTAGCACATTCTGCTGATATCTGGAAGGTGTGTTAAATACCATTATGTTTGAACTGTTCCTTGTATTTAAACATTCTAGATTTGGGTTTGATATGTGTATTGTAGTGGGTGTAGAGGGATCAGATGATAGGTTGTAGTGCAAATCCTTGAGTGTCATTGCAAACTACAGGTGGGCTTTTGGTTTAAAAGGTGTAAGTGAAACAGCCTTATAAATGACTTTTTTTCTCCCTTGGTGATATGATTATATGAATTTCTTTTATGGCTTTGGTATTTCTACTTTAAGTTATCCATAATTATTATCTCCATTGTCAATAGATGTTTCTCATACTACATTTTTTATATATTATTTTCAAGTGGAATCCATGGTGCAGAGAAGGAAGTTAAAAAGCATGTTAGAAAAAACAATTGGTCATAATGTAGAAAGACATGCCTACAATCTTACCAGGTAGATTGCATCATGTTGAGGTAAAAGGCAACTTTTTATTTAAAAAATACCTTTTCTTGAAATGTAAGTGAAGTTGTACTTTGGGCTTAGTAGACACCATTTCCAAAGAATAAGCACTTTTATTTCTGCCCTTTACAATTCTGGAACATTCCTCTTCTAGAATGCAATTCTACTAGATCAGGAATGTTTCCCTGCTTTTTTCACTGCCATATCCCAGCACCATGTAAATATTTGGTGCATATCAGAAGCTCAATAAATATTTACTAAATAAATGAATTAGCCCCAGGCAGACATTGAGTGGAAATACAGCAGTGTTACAGGTAGGCTATTGGGAAATCAACAAAGATATCTAGGCTAGTTAAAATGCATTTGAACGTGAACCCTACAACATGGTGTATTTGTATCAGCTATGAAAGGACACAGGTGGGAATTCAATCTCTTAAGTGTAACCTGAGCACAGACAATATGTGATTTTGCACATAGAACCTTGTGTCACTTAAGTAAGTAACTAGGTAGGTGATATTTATAGTAACCAGAGGGTAAAAGGGGTGTAATGGTAGAGTGTAATTAGCATAGTTTCTTTTTTGTGACATGGCATTGTATATGTCATATTTGTACTAGTTCTGATTTCATGTCAGCTTTTCAGGAAGATCTATATTGACATGGACATGAGATTGAAGCAGATGATACTAGCCAGTAATAGTAATATTCATTGAGTGTTTTCAGTATGCCATCCCTGTCCTAAGCACTTTACACTCATCTCATTGTCTCATTTAATACTGACAAAGGCTTTGTGAATTACCTATTTTGATTATTTCATCGTATTGATGAGGAGTGAGGAACTCAGAGGTGTTTGCATTATTATTGTCTTCCTTGTAGAACTTTTAAATTCATGATATAGCAGCAACAGAAATATATCAGACAGATAGTAAGGTATGGTGGAGAAAGTAGAAGGCTTATAGAATTAGCTAATTAATCTTTGTCAACTCACAACCCACCGTGGACCTCAGTCTTCTCATCTGTAAAATGACAACAGGTCTTCAAAATCCTCTGTAGTTTGAAAAAACATTTCTATGACTCTTGTTTTGATTTCTTTTCTTGAGTGAGTCCATCTATTCTTTCTGTCCAATGGAAACTTTTGTTCTTCATCCCCCCCCACCCTTTTTTTTTTTTTTTTTCTTTTTTTCCTTTTTTTTGGCCTCTCATCACGATTTCACCGCAATATGGGTCAAACGGGATTTGGGACTGAACTCAGAGCCAAATAACGTGGTTAACATTTCCTAAGGGCAACCTTATTTCACGGTAAATTTTCCTTCTTTTGCTTTTTATAAGAATTGAAAATCAGTTCAGCCAGTTTAAGGATTAACAGTGCTCTTGTTGGATAGCTCGAGACGCTCAGTGCTAGTGAAATGTTATTTAGGGAAACTGTTCTGGTTTCAACTAAACCTACATTTTCATTCATTCATTCATCCAGGCATTCCTTCACCCAGCCACATAACAAACATGCGCTGAGGCCTGCCTATTTGAATCTTCATTCATAGTTGGTCATAATGAGTGTTACCTGCCTTCTCTTTAGGGATCTATGCAGCTGAAGGCAGGGTACCACTGTATAAACAAACAAACAAACAAAGGTATGGTAGCATGTTGAAGTAAGTGCTGTATAAGAAGCAAATACTAGTTGTTATGGCAATATGAGAAAACTTGTTGAATTCTTACTAAAAGAGTCAGGGAAACTTTATTGAGGAGAAGATAGTTATATTCAATTCTGACAATTTTGAAAAGTATTCTGTTGATACATTGGTAATTTTCTGTCCCCCAGTGACAGCATAACAGAAAGTGACATGATAAGATGGTGTTTCAGGGGAGACTCACTAAGTAAGCTTCAAGTAACTTTCTCTGGCCAGGTAAGGCTGAAAGTGACTCAAGACAGCATTTAATGTTAGTAGGACCTAGTCATAATGCCCATATGAGACAGAAGATAACTGCACAGAATTCTGAAGGAAGAGAGACCATGAAGGGTTGTGGCAGTGTGAGGAAACTTGGAGGGAGTGAGTGAGGGATTTTAATTAGACCTTAAGCAGACAGAGGATTGTCAGAGATTTTAGTTCAGGAAACAGAGTAAGGAGGCTGAAGAATATTCCATGTTGAGATTAGAGTATAGAGGAGGAAACCAGTTCCCTCCATGAGTTTGTAACTGCGGAAGACTAGCTTTACTGGAGTGGAAAACTTAGCTGGAAACAGCTGGATATAATGTTGGAAATGAATGAGTCCAAATTTTGTAATGTCTTGATAGTCTTATTAAGGCTTTTGGTGTTGATGAAAGCAACGGTCCAAGAGTTAAATGGTTTGAGTTAGAATTTTAGCAGTGATACTTTTTACCCTTTGACCTCTGTTGTGGATAATGTCATATTTCCCCATCATTTTATTTCAGACAATCAAGTAAAATAATATATATAATAAAGTAATTTGTATATTATACAATTCTATGCAAATAAATAGATATATAAGTAGCCAAGAAGTTTTAAGTAGAGAGATATGAGAAGATTGGAGAATGTAAACTGTCAATGGAATACAAGGTAGATTTGATGAGGAAGAGAATAAAGTCAGGAAAACAGGCAATAGTGGCAGTAATCCAATATTGGGGAATATATTCAGTGATTTTTTTGTGACTGTGCTTAAGCTAAACTTGGTCATGTGTGATTTAGCACAAGGAACCTGTAATGATGTGCTAATTCCCCACCATGCACCTGCATCCTTTTACCAAACTAATATGGCCCAGCCCAAAGGTAATAGATGGAGGTTTTTAAAAATGCAACTTGAGGGTGGGAAGCTGACAGATACTCTTTTTTAGCACAGTAAGATTTAGAAATAGGCAACAGAGATAACTTATCTCTGAGCCAGGTATATGATTGATTTTTTGAATTTTCTTCTATGAGCTAGAAAACCATGATATTCTGACTCAAGAACAAAATTCTCCTCTTCCTGTTGTACTATTTTATGTCTCTGATATGAATGCAAGACCTAAATGGTTCTGGGTCCTTGAGTATGGAAGAGAGGGAAGGGTTTTTTAAAAGAAAAAAGGAACTGGGTGGCATGAAGTGCCATGATGTGACTTGGCTCTGTGTCTCACCCAAATCTCATGTCCAGTGTTGGGTGAGGGACCTGGTGGGAAGTGAATGGATCATGGGGGTGATTTCCCTCTTGCTGTTCTTGTGATAGTGAGATATGGTTGTTTAAAGGTGTATGGCACTTTCCCTCTTAGCTCACTCTCTCTTTCCTCTGCTCTGCCATGGTAAGATGTCCTTGCTTCCCCTTTACCGCTCTGCCATGATTATAAGTTTCCCGAGGTCTCGCAGCCATGCTTCCTGTAGCCTGTGGAAATATGAATCACTTAAACCTCTTTTCTTCATAAATTACTCAGTCTCAGGTAGTTCTGTAAAAAAACTATTGTAATACGTACAAGATAATTGTAGGGATAGAAGGATATATATTTATGTGTTTACACATATATATTTATCTATAATATATAAAAGCATATATATGTATATGTATTCACATCTATCTAGTACCTATTTAATACTTGTTAGCTATTCATTGACTATTTACTGAATCTCAACTATGGTACTCATAAACATGGAAGGTAATTATTATTTTTCTCACATTGTACAATTAAAGAGGGGTACTGAGAGTGTAAGGATCTAATCAAAGAGTTAATAAGACATCATTAACTTATTATCTTTTATCTGGGAGCATTCTCACCCAGAAAAAAATTCTGTTTTCTGAAAAATCTCAGATCACTAAATTTGTGTTCATTTCTCTCTATCCATTCTAATCCTAATACAAACTGAGAATCAGAGTCATTTTCTATAAATAATAACATGCAAATTTCTCACTGATTTGTGCTTTTGTCAAAATATAGTGTTGTGATTGTTAGAAGCAATGTTGTGGTTGTATCTGGTGTCTTTCCAACTTCCCACCAACTCGTCAGTATCCTTAAGAGACTACTACACCAGTGTCAGTGTAACTTCTCACTTCTTACTGGAGAAGCATTCAGGAATGTAGATATCCCACAGCTCTCTCCACGGGTACACCTTGTTCTCAGGTTCTTTCTGCGGGGGATGCAAATGTGCCAATGCTCAGCACTTCTCAGGATACTTGAGGTAAAATCGTACCCTTTCACTTTAGCTGTTGAGCAGAATTTCATAGTTTTACATGCCAGTTGTACAAAGCTTTATAGGCTTAATTGAATTCAACAACAGAGCAGTATGACAAGCAATCTTCAAAGACACAAAAGGCTTTGGAAAGACAAGATAAAAGTAATGAAACCTACTACAGACAATCCAAGAAAATGAATCTTTAGCATTGACTGTCTATGGAGCAGCAATACGCAACTGAAGAATGGAAAAAGTGGCAAAATATTCACAAACGTATTTTAGTAGCCCTGGTACAAACCAAAAAAGCAATTCATTCATTTATTCACTGATTTATTTAATTTGCAAATACTTACTGAGTGCTTTCTATATATCAGGCACTATTAAATACTGAATAACAACATAGCCTTCAAAAATACCAGTTGGCTAAAATATGAGTCTTTACAAAATAAATACCTGGTGCTCTATTTCCTTTTGGAATAATCTGATTCAAATTGACTCTTTGCCATTCCTTGCCAAAACCCTCAAAATATCATTTTATTTAATTCCATAATTGCTAGCAAAACTTACTTTTTCACTTGTTGGGACAACGTTTCCAGTCTATAGATGGATATGAAATAATATAATTTTTTGCTTTTTTATTGCAAGGAGATAATTATGCTACTTATGCAAGAGTTTATAAAGACTGAGCACATGTGGTAAGAATAAACTATTGTTATTAAGTGAAACTCAGAACAAAGTTTCTCCAGCATTTATGATTATATATAATAATTACTGGCCTACTTTAAGGATAAATGTTAATCAGTATATGTGAATAATGATTAGCTGACTTCTTTCGCATAACCAAATTAAATGGAAGTTAATGGATAGGTTAATTTGCTTGACTACAGTAATCATTTCACTGTATACATGTATATCAAAACATCAAGTTGTACATCTTTACACAAATTTTTTAAAAAAATTTTAAATTGCTTAGGATAACTAGGTTGCTGGGGTTATAAGGTTATAAGTCAAGGTGTGGGATCCAGATTAAAAATGAGTGGGAGGAAGAGAAGAGAAAAATGAAGAAGGCAGGAGCTGTGTGGATTGGAAGCTTTTCTGGGGGGGGCCAAGGCCCCCTTCCTCTTTTCCCTCTTCACCCTCTGCCCCACTCCATGCTCTGTCTTTTTTTTTTTTTTTTTTTTTTTTGAGAAACAGCAAAAAACTGATGAGGACTCCTGGAAATCTTTGGGATAGTCTCATGAAAGGGTAATTTCATGAGGTAGGGGTAGGGTCACGAAAGGATACTTTTTCATGGGAGCCAGGGAGAAAAACAGCAAGGCAATTGTAAGATGCAACCATAGAATAAGAGTCTGATGGTAGACTTTGGGTTTTTATAGGGTAAAATATTAATATGTCTTTCTTTAGGGGTGAAAGTGGGGTTGATGAGATGTAGCAAAAAAGAAATTAGGCTTGATGTGAAAGGAGAAGGGAAGTAAAATTCATTAACATTTGGGTTGGGTGTGCTACAAGTATGCAATGAGTGGTGAAATCTATGATTCTGAGTTCATCTGAGGTTTGTAAAAGCATTTTGTTGTATGAAAAAAAATAGTTAAAATGACTTAGATTGTTTAAAAATTGCTAATGAATTTTTTTATTCTTCTTTAAATATCGTTTAAATGGCTTAATTATAGAGCATCTTCTGGGTGTTAGGTTTCCTATCAAGTTCAGAATCAAGTCAGATCATGCCTTCATGTAACTTATAGTCAATTGTAGGGTATTATCTTCCCACTCAAATTAACTAAAAATTATTTTTTTAAACTTTCAATTTGTATTGTATTACTCTCCCACCCAATTAAAACACTTTAAGAAATGTTACCTCTATTACTTCCCAAAGGAAAAAAATGCAGTAACATATTACTTAAATTTTTATAATGTGCTGAAAATTTTCAGTGGCTCTAGGAACAAGTGTAATAAGAACTGTAAGTTAATTTTCAAATGATTGTTCAGGGATTTTAAAAAAAGAGGAAGAATATGAGGCTCTTGGGATATGGTTGTTTATCAAGAGAACATATTATTAATGTCATTGAAACTCACTTTATTTTTGAGTATGAAATGAAATACATAAAGAAGCAATATTAGTTTATTTTTGTTGGTTCATAGACACCGAAAAATGGTTTGACTTCTTAAGTATGTATTGTTATTCTCAATAAGGAAGCACAAACTAATTTTTCTCTTTAGTTTTATTTATTCCCTACTTCCTGCATTTTGGAAGAGGCGTTCTTGTTGATCCTTGCACCTAGCTACTCAACTAAGGCAATACATTTTAATGGAGGAGGAATGGAAGAAAAATCATGTTGATTTTATTTTATTACCTATGTATTTTGTACACACAGAAAATGTATGTATGAGAGATGGCATTTGTTAAGTATATGAATTTTTAATGTATCTAATCACTGTATTCTTTGTCAGTGGTAAGAGGAAAGCATCCTTCATTTTTTATGTGGACTCTTGTTTTATATGAAAGTTTTTCAGGGAAGAAAGCACAGATTCAATGAGCTATCAGAATGCAAATTTGGATGTTAGTGATAACTTTTACATTGAAATGAATCTTCTTAGAATATAATCCTCAATTTTGAGTTATCTATACCTTAG
Source organism: Piliocolobus tephrosceles (assembly GCF_002776525.5). Lineage (NCBI taxonomy): Eukaryota > Metazoa > Chordata > Mammalia > Primates > Cercopithecidae > Piliocolobus > Piliocolobus tephrosceles. Next base: position 47,043,249 of record NC_045436.1, read on the forward strand.
AGAAATTTTTACAACTACATTGCAGAGAAAGGAGCTAATCACCAGCATACATGGTGTTAAGGGTAGAGATCCCGTTAGAGACTGCCTGAGTTTCAGTACTGTCTCTTTTACCCAGTTTCTCCCTTCTGTAAAGTAGTCATGATAACAGAGTTCACCTCGTAAGTATGTTTGTTATGCAAATTCAGTGATTTAACCTTTATAAAACACTTAGAACAGACTTGGCACACACTTAGCACTACATGGTTGACTGTTAATAAGCAAAAGCAAGTAAACCACTCCTTTGTGGGGTAGAAACATATTTCAACATAGAGAGGAATATGTTGTTTCCAGCAAAAAAAAAAAAAAAAAAAAAATCCATGTTTATTTGCAGTGGTAGATATTTTGTTGTTCATTTGCTTTTCATTTTGGTGTACTGGTTTCCAGTAATGTGATATTTTTATATTATTATTTCTTAGATGCTGAGATTATCCCAAAAACTTTTGTTTCTACGTTTTTTCTTTTTGAGTTTGCTATATATTTTAAAACTTGAACATGGCAGATGGTATACAGTGCTACATAAGAAGGACTTTTTTCTAATAATGTTTTCATTAGGAAATTGGCTCTGCTATGATGGTAATAAATGGTGTAGCATTGCTAAGAAATTGATATTGTCTGTTCTACAAACCTATGACATTGAACAAACAATGGACAGAATTATCCTTCACCTTTCCTAAATACAAGGCCAAAATTAAGATAAAGGAAGGCTATGTAGTTTTCCCCTTTCTTCTTGCCATCCAGCGGCCATCTAGAATTTGTAAGGCAGAGAGACAGTCTGTGTATGTGTGTACAATTGTGTGCAATATGGCAAATATTATTTCCCATTATTATTTATACAGGCTAAAAATTTACATGGTATATTTAAGTAATTCATCAATCTTATCTCTGATTTATCTAAAACATTTTAGGTAAACATCACAATGTTTAGTTTAAATTCTAGTCTCAGCAGTTACATTTGAAAAGGTTAAGTCTTATGACTTGTTGGTATTAATAATCCATTTGCAATTACCATACTAATTTGTTCCATATGCCTATAAAATATTTCTCTGAGCTACTAAATTATCACCTACTGAGAAGTTAAAAATATTTATTTGATACTTTTTCCAACAGAGAAGCAATTCTGCTTCAAGCCTGAGTGGTGCTAAATTGTATTTTGAAGTATATCCTATCAAGTAATATCATCTTCAAAGCTGTTAATTATATCCATGATTATCTAACAGGATTATTAATGTATTTTTTTCTGCTCTCAATATAACAATGATGGCAAAGAGACTTTTTTTGAGACTTGTCACTTTTCTAATTTGGATATTTTTGGAAAAATACGTTAAGTACTCAGGTTTCATTAACTTCTTAGGGATACTTAGATACGTACATGATATAAAGGAAAGTGAATAAAGAAATTGTGATAATAACAATGAAGTCCGATATCTAAATCTTTTCCTTATTTATTCATTTAAGTATTGTTTAAACATTTCTAAATCTTATTTGTATATGAGGGAAAGCAGGAAGAGTTCCATGCCAGCAAGCCGATTTCTGGGTGATTCAAGTATTCAGGTAGTTCTGTGGCAGACTTTGGACCTTGGTAAGTCACCAGAAGTGACGAAGCTTCAGGTCTTACAAAGTAAGGCCAGAGTTGGGAAACACCTTGAAAATGAAAGAAACGACTTGAGAAAAAGAACTTCCTTGGTAAGATCAGACAGTTCTTTCTCCCTGTAATTTATAATTCTGTTCAGCAGCAAATAGAAAAATAAAATAAAATAAAATAAGAAAAGAAAGGAAAAGGGGAAATAATAATCAAAGCCAAACTAGAATCAGAGGGAAAGAATGCAGAGGGAAAAGGTTCAGCCTTGAGCTCACAGTCTCTCCCAGTTTAGCTCTGGAACTGTAATCCTTTAATTGAAGGCTTGCTGTGTTCCAAAGCATTCAACTCTTATTAACAAATCTCATGAACTATTTGGAAAATATGATTGTTTGAGCCAACCAATGTCTTAGGTAAATTTGTGTTTTAATTGCAAGAAGCTAGAGTTTGCTTTGAGACTACTTGAATTGGAAATGGTTTTCTTTTTTTCTTTTTCTTTTACAGGGGCATAAGTAAATAAAGAGCAATAATGGAAACCTTCCTTAGAGTATGTAATGAACTACAGTTAGAGAATTATTTAAGAATGTGATTACTTTGACTGTGGTCATTTGCAAAGTGCTGTGTTTATGTAGGAGATATGCTTTTTAAAGTGTACTTTTTCCAATATGTATCTATCTATTTCACTGTTATTACAGGTATCAGAAATGAGAAAAAAATATTTATTGAGATAAACTTACTTATTTCAGCATATATTTATTCAACATTTTCATGTATTACCTAAAATGAAAGATATTTTTCTTTTTCATTCTACCTTTTCTACAGAGGGGCTGAGCCTCCCTGCTTCTTTTAACTTCATCATCTTCTTTTATCAGAAGGCTGAAGGGGGAGATAATGAGCTAAAGAACAATTTTCACCACCCACTGGGAGGGAACTACTAGAAGAGTGACTAGTTGTAGTTAGCGATCAGCAACATCTGCCCTGTCCCTCCTTTCCTATCAGGGCAGCTGTGCCCTCTGACCCAGTGTGTGAAGTGGTGGATCAACTGCCCACCCTTTGAGCTGACCTCAGTTGTGTTGCTGTGTATGGATTGGAGTTAATTCAAAGGACGATGTACTTCTACAGTGTAGTTATTCAGAATGCAACACTTTTGCCAATTTATATAGGAAATGAAGACCGAAGACTCTAGCTCCTGACTGCTCTTAAAATAGGCTGAGAGACCTAGTGAAAATTAAATTACTTATAACAATGTCTTTCCCATCTAACCTATATATAAATATTTGAATGTGCAGGATCAGATACCTGATCTGTAAAAGGATAGCGTTTGAGGGGACGGTCTCTGAGATGACCGGGCTCTGACAATCAATCACGTGACTAAACAAAAACCTTACAAGACTCTGAACATAGCCCTTACTCCTATTGAAAGCCCAATGAAACTCACAGATGAAAAGAGAGCTTCACTTATTCTTTTGCTTTTTTTTTAAAAAATGAGCTGGTTGTAACTTTGCATATAAGTCTAATTGTGCACTTAGAAACTGATAGTAACGGAGGTTTACAGTTCTTTTTAACCTCTTGGAGAGTCCCAATACACACAGAACATTATATGGGCCAAAGAAACATCTGAACCTATAAGTGGGGTTTAAATACTGATTCTGCCTTTTACTGGCTTTGTAACACTAGAAAAGTTACATATTCTCTGTAAACCAAGTATCACATCAAAGGCAGTCATTCCTATGTGTTATCCCTCTCTCCCAGATAGCAATCTCACCTTTTCTGCTGCCTGCTAGACATTCTGTTTAGGATATCTCAATAATACCTTCAAATATCTGCCTAAAACAGAACTCCCTTCTTTGAAAGTACAGGATCACATTCCTTCTCCTTCCATCGACTCACCTTCTGCATAGACACCCAGGTGCCCAGTTTAGTAAATAAGGATCATTTTTCCCCTCCTTTTATATCTCCTTCATATTCAATGGGTGCAAAAATAATTTTCATTATTCTTCATCTTATTTCTGTGTTCAGTTTCCTTTTCTCCATTTCTATGGTCATTACCCTGGTTGAGATTATTGTGACTATGTACCTGAAATAATGTAATAGATCACTTACAGGCATCAATGCCTTCCATAGCTTTCATTTCCACCCCCTTCATTTTGTATGCTACCTTCTGCTGCCAGTTTAATCTCCTTGAGGCATAGTTTTCATCCTGTCATTTTTCTTCTTAAAAGTCTTTAAATGGATCTCTTTGTGAACTGAATGAAGGCCAAACTGAAAGTGCCTCTAACACATATGAGTGTACATACCTTGGTGTGTCTCTTATACTAGGTCAATGAGGCTCTGACAATCGATGCACTTTCTCTGATGTTTTTTCATATTTAAATTCAGTTTTGCATTTTTGGCAAGGATGCCAAAAAGTGAGGTTGTGACCTTCTCAACATATCTTATCCGAAGACTCTTGATGTCAATTTATTCCATTACTGAAAATGTTAACTTTGATCCCTTGGGGAGGGTGGCATTTGCCAGGTTTCTTCCCTACAAAGGCACTGTATTTCTTTGTACTCTATAAGTGTCTCATGGGGAAATAATTTGAGAGCATTTAAATATCCTGTAATTTATCACACCTTTGCCACTAATTTTAGCATCCATTAATGATTCTTGCCTGAAACAACTATCACTGTGGTGTTTGCCAAATAGTAATTTTCTGGTTCAACAATTCCTTAACTTAGATACAAGTTGTAGTTTTATAGTAAGGAAAAGTTTTCTTTTCTCCTTTATTTATTTATTCATGCATTCATTCATTCATTTTTCACTTATTTATGTTAGTACAGACACATGAATCCTTACGTTATTCTATGGGTTATAATCCATTATGATCAAGATTTATTTTGTTATTCAGTGTTTCCATATTTGACCTTTAGGATCACCAATCAAGTTGGCTACTTTGTCTTTTTGAAATGTGCCTATTTTTCTTTCTTTTTTTAACTCTTTGGTATTTTCTAGAACAAAATATTTCAGGCTCATCTTATTTTTTTCTCCTTCAGCCTTGGATTCAACTGTTTCTCCAAGGAGCCATAGTTTTCTTATGTTGGAGAGTGGTATTTAGAAACCAAAGTCTGGGAATCTGTTGGGCTCATTAATGCGAGGGCATCCAGAATACCTGACCAGTACTCATGAAAATTGTCAAGGTCGTAAAACACAAAGAAAGACTGAGGAACTGTTTCATATTAAAGGAGACTAAGGAAATATGACAACTAAATGCAAAGTGTGTTTTTGGATTGGATCCTGATCCAAAAAAGAACATTGGTGGAAAATTGGAGAAATTTGAATATGTTCTATAGATTAAGTAATATTCCATATTATATTATAATCTTATACATTTTATCCATACCAGAGACTGATTTAAGAAAATTCAGTCTTAATTCCTGACCTGAAAATAATATGAGAGTGCCTGAGTCACTCTGTTTTTTTAAACCACTACTGGACTCCTCCCATTCTTTACAGTGATATTTTTCAAAGTGTGATCCATGAACAACCTGCATCAGACACTCTAACATTCCATATTAAAAATGTAAAGTTTGAAAATTTAAAGCCCAAAGTCTGGGCTCCATCAAAAAGTTGCTGAGTTTTAATTTATGGGTAAGAGAGTCCTCAAAATTTCTGTTCATATGATTTTCATGTGCCCTACTGTTTGAGGACTACTGGCCTAGGCCTTTATCAGTATACTTCAATCCAAGATATTTATGGGAGCATCCAGTCTTCCATGGTCTGGTTCTTATTAATTTCTGAGTTGCTTTTTTTTTTGCTTGCCACTCCTTAAGACACTACATTTTTCTACTATAAATTCCTGTACCCCCCTGCTTACGCCTTGCTATTTCACTTGTTTATACCTTTTTCATTTCCTCTGCCTGACATAACTGTCACACCTTACTTCACTTGATCCACTCATAAATCTATTTTAAGTCCTCACGGAGGTGTTCTCTGCTCCAAGCCTTCCTGGCTTCCCCGGGTAAACTGCAAGCCTCACATTACGCACCAGGGAGTTCTGTTACCACAAAGGACTATGAATAAGCTTTGTTAGCATGCTTGCGCATAGTTCCTATTCAGTAAAGTTTTAGCAAAATGGGTTAATAACTAACTGACTTGCGGGAAGTTTCTATATGGATTCTGTCTACTATCTTTTGTTGTGTGAGAAATCATTACTAAATTTAGGGGCTTGAAATAACAACTATTTGGCTCATAAACCTGTGGGTTGGAAATTTGGTCTAGAATCAGCTAGGCGGTTTTTCTGTTGATACAATTGGACTAACCCATGTGTCTGTGGGCAGCTGCTGGTCAGTGAAAAGGCGCTGCTTCTGGGGATTGGCTGACTATTGGGTGGAGCCATAGCCATAGCTGTGCCGTGAACCTTCCTCTGAAAGGCTAGACTGGACTTGGGCTTGTGCAAATGGAGGTGGCGGGTTCTCAGAAAGAGATAGAGAGGGAGAAGTGAGAAAGAAACTGCAAGTTATTTTCATGCTTATGCTCAGAACTAGACAGTATCATTTCTGTTTCTTTCTATTAGCCAAAGCAAGTCCCAACACCACCCCAAATTCAAGAATGGGCAAATAGACTCAAGTTCTTGATTGGAGGTACTCAAATGTTTACGGTCATTTTTGCAATCAACTCCATGGCTCTAATGCATATGAATTGATGATTGTAATTTACAATGTAACTATAAACTGGATTCTAATTTTCTATTTCTATCACTGCTATTGCCTTGTAGATAGGCCTCATTTCATTTTAATCTTCAAACCATTCTGTTACAAAATGTTGCTGCTGCTTTTCCAGCCCTGTCACCTTATTCCCCTTCAATTTGCCTATTCTAGAAAACCCTTTGCATCTATTTATCGGAAACACAGATAAGGATGTACTATTCAATTAAATACTTGAATTTAGTTACATCTTAAAATGAAGCCAACATTCTCAGGCACAGCAAACTGTGGACTCTAAGTATGACACTGGACAAGTTGCCAATAAGAAAGCACATCATTTTTGTAACCTTGATTTTTTCCTTTCATTGTCCATTTTTCTGTCTTAAAAAATTGACAAAATCCTGCTTTCATTCTGTCATATCAGTTGGCCTATTTTCTTTGTGAAAGCAGTGTTCATCTTTCTGCCTAGTAGAGGTACTCTTCACTGCTAAGCAGAGCTGTCTTTAAAGTTACAGCCATCTTAGGGGCATGTCCCTTGGCCTCTTTACTGGTAGGGTGAGAGGTGCTTTGACTTAGAGTTTGTGTGTTGAACCCTAGCGTTTATTATTGACATATGCACCTTTGTATTCCAATTTCCACAGTCAATCTGGGAAATTCAACTACACTGGCATTTAGTTTGATTTTCTTATCCACCTTGGAAAAAAGTAGCAATATCTAACATTTTGCAAATAACATGAGAAGAGAGAATGGCATGGAAATTATTAAGAAGACCTGTTGGTTTTCTACCCTAGGGACTTTATTTTCTTTTTTGCCTATTATCTCTCTTTTTTTTTTCCTTATGGATTCTAAATAAAACTCTCAGAAATCTTTTGTTTTCTTTAACACAAAATGGATTTTGTGCAAGCACTTGGGAATTGGACAATTTTGTTTTCAAACAGCGATGGGATGTCTTTCTTATTTTTCAAGGACACCTTGGCCACAAGTACTTTCCTGCTCTTGGTCTCCTTGAAGCTTGGCATCCAATCCTGGTATTCATTGAGGGGAAAAAGTCCTAGAATTTGCTTTGTGACCTGGGCTATATGGGATGTAAGTATATGTTACAAAACTTAATGCATAAATCTGCTACTTTTGATACAGTCTGGCTCATGGAGAGATGGGATTTAGCTGCTTATAATGAGAATTTGATGTGACTGGAAATTGAACAGAAGCATCTTTTTATTGAAGGTACTGAGGCTTATAACAATCATTCAGTGGCAGAAGTCATTGTTTTTCTCATTACATTTCAACTAGAAAACCTTTCAATGCTTCATGAGAAAATACCTATCTTTGTTCAAGCAAGAAAACACTTGGTAACTTTCCCTTTACATCCACTTAAAGCAAAATGATGTAGTGAGAACCCCCTACTCTACTTTAAAGATGTGCCTCAGTTTTCCTCTATGTTAAAACCTTCTTTCCTCTTCCTAGGTCAGAACTGACCTTTTATAAAATTTCACTTTTCCTGTTTTTCCCCCTGTGAGAAGTGAGGACTTTAATCAAAAGAAAAAAGGAAAAAAGAAAAAGAAAAAGAGAAGGAAAATATAATTCTAGACATACTACTGCTGACGGTTTGAAATGAACATAGAAACTCTCTGCAAAAAAATTATTTTTCAGGCTTTAGACAGAACCTTTTTTACAGTGTGCACATAAACATTTCAATCTTACAGATCTTAAAAGAAGATGAGCACCCAGAAACATATTGAATTCAATATTGAATTGACGTTGAAAGAAAGACATTCTAATCTCTTGCTCCATTCACAAATCAACTTTAGAAATTTTAATAAGTCAGCCAGACACAGTGGCTCATGCCTGTAATCCCAGCACTTTGGGAGGCTGAGGCAGGCGGATCATGAGTTCAGGAGTTGGAGACCAGCCTGGCCAATATGGTGAAACCCCATCTCTACTAAAAATACAACAACATTAACCAGGTGTGGTGGCCCACACCTGTAGTCCCAGCTATTCCAGAGGCCAAGGCAGAAGAATCGCTTGAACCTGGGAGGCAGAGGTTGCAGTGAGCCGAGATCGCGCCACTACACTCCAACCTGGGCAAAGAGCGAGACTCCGTCTCAAAAAACAAATAAACAAAAAAAACAAAGAAACTTTAACAAGTCATATAACCTTTCTGCTTCAGTGTTTCCATTTATAAAATGGGGATCTAGACAAGTGAAATAATTTTGTGAATTAGTTTCTTCCTCAAAAGTATTTTTTAAATCTCAAGTCTCTTTTAAAACAGTATTATATTTTTTTTCTTCCATAACAGAGACTACCTCCAGAAAAATCAGTGAGTAGAGAATTTTGTAATTATTAATTTGGTTTTCTACCACATTGAATTAAAAAATTAAATTATGATCTTTTACAGAAGTGTAAATTATACTATTAGTGAGTTTAGCTCTAACATATATTTTCTGTTACATTTAAGTGCTGTCTTATTAAATACTTTTCTGGGGAATTCATAATATGGATTTGGCAGTAATTCCCTGTGGAAAAAACAAATGATAATAAAAAGGTCACTTTAGTTTTCACCAAAATGACAGTCGAGATTTTATCGATCTATGTGAGATGGGTTTTTAAAAAATTAGTAGTTGTGATGGTATATATTGAGTGTCAACTTGACTGCATTGAAGGATGCAAAGTACTGTTTCTGGGTGTGTCTGTGGGAGTGTTGCCAAAGGAGATACATTTGAGTCGGTGCAGTGGGAGAGGCAGACCCACCTTCAATCTGGGTGGGCACCATCTAATCAGCTGGCAGCACAGCTAGGATAAAGCAGGCAGAAGATGTTGGAAAGAGCAGACTTGCTGAGTCTTCTGAACTTCATCTTTCTCCTGTGCTGGATGTTTCCTGCCCTCGAACATCAGACTCCGTGTTTTTCAGCCTTTGGACTCTTGGACTTACACCTGTGGTTTGCCAGGGCCTCTTGGGCCTTCGGCCACAGGTTGAAGGTCACACTGTTGGCCTCCCTACTTTTGAGGTTTAGGAACTTGAACTGGCTTCCTTGCTCCTCAGCTTGCAGACAGCCTATTGTGAAACTTCACCTTGTGATCGTGTGAGTCAATTCTCGTAATAAACTCCCCTTCGTATGTACATCTATCCTATCCCTCTAGCGAACCCTGACTAATACAATAGTAGTAGTATTTGTGAGCTTTCAGAATTAAGAAGTATCTTAAATTCTACAGACGAGGCTGATTGTCTTGTGCCCATGCAGTGTCTAGGCTGACCCTTTTCCTGCTCAGCATGCTTAGGAGAGGCACATGGCTGAGGCAGGGAAGGAAAACACAGGCTGTTAGCATTGAGGATTAGATCTTACTTATAGCACTTCACTTCCGTAGCAATCTCAATAGAGAAAACATGTCTTGATAAACCCCCTTCTGCGAAATTGGAGAGGAGCTATTTGTTTGTGTTTATTTCCTGCCGCTTATCTGATGTGATGTCCTGAGATGTAATGAGGCTTTTAGAGATACCAGTCCTCATATACCACCTAGATGCTTCTAGGCAAGTGAGATGGACAGAATGGCATTAGCTCTATTCTTGTTGTAGATTTTTAAATTGTATAAAAACTATGTTCATGAGTGAAATGTAAATAAATAACTGAATCTTTTTTTTCAACATATGATAATAGAAAGAATATCAAGCAAGAATAAAGGGAAATTCAATGACTTGCTCTTCTTATTTTTAGTATACTCTTGGTACAACGTTCAATTTATACATTCAGAGTTTAAAGTACTTTAATGACATGTCTAGTTAAACTAGTGACATAAATAATATATATGGTTATCACAGGTTTATGTTTAAAGGGCTATGATTACAAGATAAATATGTGTAGAAGTGTGGGCGGCACTCTAGAATTAAATCACAATATTGATAAAAAAGACATCCTTGCTATTTTATGCTTTTGAATGTTATATGCTATTTCATGTAAAAATGAGAGGTAATTGCCCCATTTTGCCTCTCAGTTTTTAAATGAATTTCGAGTGAATCTCAAATGAATCTCAAGTTTCATTTTTTTAATGAATCTTGATTCATTAAAACAAGGTACACATTAACAATTAAATTTAAATAATTCTCAAGCCACAAAGATAAAAGAAACAAAAGCAGAACAGTGAAAAAAAAACTTGCAACAGCACCACCACTCTCTGATATCTTAGGTTCTCTCAGCTTTTGATGTATGCACTACCATTTTATGACCCTATTAGTCCATATTCGTTCCTTTTTATCACATTTACTGCAAATCACTTTGTTTACTACCAACTAAAAATGAGAAGCACTGTAACAACTGAGAGTGCATTAATCCTTTAACTGACACAGTTGCAGAAATTCCAGAGTTGTGTCGACTGAAATCATTGTGCACCAGACATTATTAGCATTCCTGACCTACAGTTCTCCACTTTCGGCTGCATGGAGAAGTTGGGTTTCGCAGCGTTCTAACAGATGGGTGGGACTCTGTGTTTACTTCTAGTTAATAAACTGAGACAGAAGGGGATATATGTCTGTTCCAGGCTGAGGCAGTAAAAACCCCATGTAATTGTTCAGTCTTCACCTGACAGGCGATCAAGGACACATACTCCTGATGAAGCTTCAAAAAATTGAGGCTTCCTTTAACCCAGGCCTCCAGTTCCTATACATAGTAGATTTTTCCCCACCCCCACAACACCCACTGAATTATACCAAGACGGAGAAATGAATGTATCTTGTGTTAACTCACTGAGATTTCCAGATGAATTTGTTAACAATGGCACACCATAGCCTGAATAATACCTATGGATTATAGAATTTCTTCACTTTTAGGATCTATATTTATATATATTAGTAATAACTTTTTCTAAGAGAAGATCTATTTCCTCCCTAACTTTTGGTTTTTGTCTTTCTTTTTTCCTTCTTCTTGCTGCCAAAATCAAATTGGCAAAGTCTTATTTGGGGCAGGCAGGATGATTAAATTTGGAAGTCAATGAGGATGTAAGGAACTGGGTGCAGGACAAATAAGTGCTATGAATCCCAAGAACAGGGGAAGGTAAGACTGGATATCTGTCAAGCCGTGACAGACAACATGGACAAGTGACCTGAGTACACAGACTGAGCTCAAGATCTGGGGGTCAGGGTTTTGGAAAGAGCTTGGACAGAGGAATGATACCATGGTTAGAACCTGTGGGCTCTTCCAGAAGTTCGAGATGATAGGTACAGTTCAGAATTTAGAATGAAGAATGGGACCCATGTCTTAGGATGCAAATGGACAAATAGGATTTACCATGGTTGGTACCAGAGATGCAGGTCAAGAGCTGCAAAGGAAGTAGAGCCTTAGATATAGAACTAGAAAGTGAGGTCAAAACAGAGTTAGAAACAGGATTGACTTTGTCGTTGAACAGTTCATTTTGTGGCAGCTTTATGGCCCTCAGGGGCAGGACCAGAACCTAGAAGGGGTAATAGGTGAATGAGCACATAGATGAAACTATAAACTCTGCAAGAACAGACAATAGAGATCATTATAGTAGGGAACCCTACCCTTTCTGATAGACCTATTTTAGGGGGCCCAATTCCTTTTTATATGGAATATAAATTATTTTAGTTGCATCTTATATTTCATCACTGGCATTCCTTATTGTTACCTCTAGTATTTTTTCTATTTGTTAGGTATCTATAGCAACTTCTGACATGTTGGAGTTAATGTTTACCAAGGCTGTATCTTAAACAGGTTTTGCACTGTAGTGTGGAACTATGCCTGGACATTGGGAGCATGTGTCTGCAGTCCTGAGTGTATTCCCAGATTCTGCCACTAACTCCTGCCCGTGAACAGCCAGATGGGCAGGTGGCCTCTCTGGCCTCAGTTTCTTCTTCGTGGAGGCTGTGTGTCTGTGTGTGAGTGGGAGGTGGGGGCTGGTAGACTAGGTGAACTTCAAGGTCTGTGTGTCTCTCCAGGTCTTTGAAGTAATTCTTTACAGTGAGTCTGACTTTCACAGAGGTTTCATTTCTGGGAACTAAAGGAGCTTTTACATACTCTTCTTGTTCTCCTCTTCTTCATGTTGCTCTTAACATCTGAGCCTAAATTTAGTTCAACTTTTATCCATTCTTTATGTTCTCCTCTCTACAATTCTTGCCCCAAATTTCCCATCAGCTGCCCTACCCTGGAGAACTGCCGGCCTTCCTTCTCCAGCATTGTCAGCAGTTGTGAGTGCTTAGAAAGATGCTCACGCCTGCACCAGCAACCCTCTCCAGGCAGCCTATTTGAAAGCATCTCTTAGGTGCAGCTGTGTGAAAACTTGGCTAGGGATATAATATTGGAGTTTAGCTACTAGGCCTCCGGTGGTCATGACAGGGCAGTTTTGAGGAGCAGCTTTGTACTGTATTGGTTTTGATATATCTAATAAAGAGAAGATAAAGCCTCTTCCAGCCTTCTGTCTTCTATTCTCCTGCCTGCATATATGAGGAGATAGCGAAGTTTCCTAGGTATCGGCTTAGATGATAAAAAACTGCAATCAATACTTTCCCCTGCAATTTGCATGCTTCTTTCAGGCCCCTATCCCTCCTACTGCAACTGCTAACCTTGTCTTTCTGACTCAAATTGGAAATAAAACTGTCTTAGGTAATATAAAACATTTGTTTTTCCTAAATAACACATCAGCAGGAAATCATCACATGCATACCTCCCCCTCTTCTCAAGGTTAACATCCCAGGCTGGACTTATGGTCTTCTTCTCTCTGACCTGAGCTGCCTCTCCTTCCCAGGGGACCCCATTTCGGTCATTGGTACCCACTTTCATACCAGCCTCCAAGCCTCAGATTCTTTCTTTATGCGTCTTTCTCCTTTATTCCCAAATCTACCCAAGTATTAAAATGTCTTTCTCTTTCCCCAAACTTCCTTTTCTTCTATTTAAATTACCATAATTCTAATCCATGTCCTCATTTTAAAAATAACAGTTTTTCTTCACTTACATATAATTAGAACTCCTGTCTGGAGTCACGGACCCGGTAATGACTTACCGTCGTTACCAAGGAGTGGTGTGGTGTTGTTCCCACACAGTTGGTGACAGTGGGAACACAGTGTACTTGGACCAAAGAAGTTTCTTGGTCTTGCTAGTATAAAAAGAAGAGACTCATGTGATTCATGCTCAGAAGCCACACCTTTGACCAACCACAGAAGATAGGACAGAACTTTCTTCTACCTAACTAAAGATCTGGGTTCTGATCGCAGCTTTGGCTCTTAGTTTGTAACACAGTGAAGTTCTGAGCCTCAGTTCCTATCAATTAAAGAGTTGAAATTTATCCCATCTTTACAGTCTTGCCTCTGATCCTCGTAAGTTACCCACAGCTAAGAACTCTCCTC